>NC_091462.1:99971890-100271890 GCF_027789765.1 Dendropsophus ebraccatus | reverse complement strand
CATTGCTTCCTGTCATGCTGTCTGTATCTGATTCCATGTCAGACCCCAGTGATGTGGCCCCCAATGACTTGGACCTTTCTCTATCACTTTGTCTCTGGTCGTCTAATATTGGTTGGAAGGCTGGATAGGAGTACGCATCTCTTAACCACTTGTCTTCATTCAGATCGGGTGTGGAGACATAGCGTTCTCTGTTTAGGATATGCTGGATCTTCTCACATGGGTTTGAGTATGGTTTTAGGTAGAGAGACGGGATGAAGCCGGTTCTTCTGTTGTATCTGGGGAAAGTACCAATTGTTACTCATACATTTTTGGGCATCATAGGTTGTATTTATGGATCCAGCCTATGGTCTATGGCTGTATCTATTTTTTTCCAGGCAACCTTAGGACTGCATACAACTTTCTTCACCACTGGTAATCAAATGCAGAGTGTTCAGGTTAGGAGAAACTGAGTGTGCTCGAGGTTCGCTCATCTCTAGTGATGGCACATCATCAATCTGTGATGACATCATCAAGCATCAATGTCGATCATTATTTCCATGGTAAATGCATTACAATATTTAACCCTTTGAGGACCAGGCCCAAAATTACCCAGTGGACCGCGCAAATTTTGATCTTAGTGTTTTTGTTTTTCCCTCCTCCCCTTCTAAGAGCTCTAGCACTTTCAGTTTTCTATCTACAAGCCATGTAAGTGCTTGTTTTTTACAAAAATAGTTGTACTTTGTAATGGCGTCTTTCCTTTTACCATAACATGTATGATGGAATCCCAAAGTTATTATTTATGAAGATATAAATTGGTGAAATCGTAAAAAAGAATGCAATATGGTAACGTTTGGGGGGTTCCTGTGTCTACGTAATGCACTATATGGTAAAAGCGACATGATACTATTATTCTATAAGTCAGCCCGAACACAACCATATGCAGGTTACACAGATTCTCTTATGTTATATATTTTTTTAAATGAAATCCTTTATTTTGGCAATTAATTATAAATAAAATGGGCCTATTGTGACGCTTATAACAGTTTTATTTTTTCACCTACGGGGCTGTATGGGGTGTAATTTTTTCCGACATGATCTCTAGTTTTTATTAATACCATATTTGTGGAGATCGGACGTTTTGATCACTTTTTATTAATTTTTTTTATATATAATGTAACATTAAATCTGTAATCCGCGCACTTTTCCCCCTATTTTCGTGTACGACGTTTACCGTTCGCAATGACGCTTGTTATATTTTAATAGATCGGACAATTACGCACGCTACGGTATATTATATGTTTATCTATTTATTCATTTTTATATGTTTTATTTATATAATGGGAAAGGGGGTGATTTCAACTTTTATTGGGGGAGGGGTTTTGGGGTAGTGTGTTGGAGTTTTTGTAATTTTTTTTTTTTATACATTTGAAGTCCCTTTGGGGGACTTTTACATACACTAGTGTGATTACACACACTGATAATTGCTATGCCATAGGCATAGCATTGATCAGTGTTATCGGCGATCTGCTCATTGAGCCTGCCTGTGCAGGCTCAGTGCAGCAGATTGCCGATCGGACCGCACGGAGGCAGGTAAGAGACCTCCGGCGGTCCGTTTTACCGATCGGGACCCCCGCAGTCACACTGTCACTTACACTTAAACGCTGTGGTCGCGCCGCGACCTCGACGTTTAAGGGGTTAATGACACGCGGCAGCGCGATCGCTGCAGCGTGTCATTACCGGGGAGGTCCTGGGTGCTGATTGCAGCCGGCCCCCACCTGCTATGAAGCGCGCTCCGCTCAGGAGCACGCTTCATAGTGGGAGAAACACCCAGGACAAAGAGTTACGTCCAGGGTCGTCTGGGGACAGACTTCCATCTGGGTCGTCTAAGGGTTAAAGGGGTATTCCACTCAAACATAACTTTGATATGTTGCTGCCCATGATGAGACTAATAATTTCTTCCATACTTGTTATTATCTATTCAGTCTCCCTCCCCGAGTTCTGAGTTGCTGCTTTCGCTGAAGACACAAAAATCTGTGTGTGAGCTTTTCTCTCTGTGTCCCCCCTCCTCCCCCCTCCCTTCTGGGACGGCTGATGTGAACAAGTCACTTGCAGGCTTTATCTGAAAAGTTTCTTTGTTAGGGGACAAACACACTTGCCGAATCCGCAGCAAGTCCTCTCGCTGTGTATTTGCAGTGAGACTCGCTGCGGATCCCGGCCCTATTCTTTCAATGTTAGACAAAATCGCAGCAGGGATGTACATCCCTGCTGCTAGTTAGTCCCCAGCCTGCCCCTTTAACACCCTGGCGGCCGGGGCTGCGGGGGTGGATGGAGGTAGGGCGGCCAGGGCTGCGGGCAAGCATATACTTTACCTGATCCCGGCTCCGGCTTGCTGAAGACTCCGGGAACCGCCGAGTCGGGATCAGGTAAAGTATATGCTCCGGCGGCCGGGGGGTTAACGGGGCGGGCTGGGGACAAACTCGCAGCAGGGATGTACATCCCTGCTGCGATTTTGTCTAACATTGAAAGAATAGCGCCAGGATCCTCAACGAGTCTCGCTGCAAATACGCAGCGAGAGGACTCGCTGTGGATCCAGCAAGTGTTTGTGCCCTAATGCTGGGAGGATTAATCACAGTGAGTTCATTATCAACTTGACCTCATAATAACCCTCCCAGCATTACAAAGAAGCTACAATGTTGCAGATAAAGCCTGCCAGGGACTTGTTTACATCAGCCATCTCAGAAGGGAGGGGGGGTGAGACAGAGAGAAAAGCTCACACACTGAATTTTGTGTCTTCAGCAGAAAGCAGCAGCTCAGAACTGGGGGAAAGAGACTGAATAGATAATAACAAGTATGGAAGGAATTGTTAGACTCATCATGGGCAGCAACATATCAAAAATTATGTTGGAGTGGAATATCTCTTTAACTCTTGTCAGAGTAATTTTTTGGACCTAGGAAACCTCTTCATACTATTAAAATGTATTTTTAACATTCAATTTTACTGCAAAATTTCACAAAACTATACATAAATGTATTCTTCTGTACACTTATGCACATATATACATGAAATGGAATAAAATGACCCTAAAATTACACAAAAACAGACAAAATTTCTCACCTGATGAGCCACCAACCATCTTCGGATTTCCTCAGGACTTCCACCACAACGCCGATCCCTACTGTCAGCTCATCCAAGTTCTGAGCTTCGTAGCCTCTTATCACCACACAAAAGGTTCCTGATCAGAGATATAAAGAACCAATGAGCAAAACCAAGAAGACTACTGTCAGTTGATTTTTATATCACTTTTTTTAAAATTAAGAATATGTGTTTAGGTAATGGAGCAATGGAGGAAGGCCCTTAGTTGGTTACAGCATTCCTTAAAGGGGCTGTCCCACTAATAACACTTAGGATAGAGTGTAAATGTATGAACATGGTAGAACCCCCTACAATTTGAAGAGCAGGGGTCCCGAGTACATCAGTGCTCAATTCTAATGGGAGATTCTGTACCTCTGACCCCTATGGTCATGCCTACAGTTCTGACCGCTATGGTCATGTCTACAGTTCTGACCCCTATGGTCATGTCTACAGTTCGGTCTCCTATGGTCATGTGTCTACAGTACATAGTAAGGGGCTCCTAAACTTTATAACTCAGATAACTTCCTTGAATGCTTTGCAACATTCTTTTCTGCTTCATTTCAAACATATTGATTAGTCAGGGTCTCACTTCTGAGATCCCCTATTAATCAGCAGAAGGAGCCAGGAGAAGCACAGTAGCGCATTTCACTTCCTATCTCTAAGCAATCTCCATCCTTTCTATGGGGCCTCAAAAAAGAAATGATTGACAACAGGAAGTGAAGCACACTACTGTGAGCTTCTCCCCACCCATTCTCCTGATCACTGGGGGTCTCAGCATACTCTTACAGATCAAAACCCAGCTCCCCAGTGATCTTGTCTCTGTGACTTTTTTTTTAAGTGACAGGTACACTTTAACAACATTTGGGGCACCTGCAGTCTCCACTAGGGGGAGCTCACTGTTTTGTAGACTGAAGTTACTTATAAATCAGCATGGAGTAGACCTCCCCTAGTGGTGCTGACAGGAAAAGACTGTTTGGTTCCTCTTTGGTCTCATCATAAAAGGATAGATTATTACAAGATAGACTGAAAGAAGTTGTCAGGGAATTAAATGGGAACTGAAGATATGAGATGTGCATAGACTACACCCTACCTTCTCCTTGGCACTCTTTGGCAATGTCGTACACTTGTTTATTCCTGTGATCCTGGAGATAGGGAGCTGGAAACCAGGCGATTTGTCGGTCTTCGTTCTCCACCAGCCACCAGCCTGTCATGCAAAACAATTAAAAATTCCATTACGCAGTTCACCTGTATGACCACTAGGTGGGTGTGACTGTACGTCACAAGCAGTTTCTTTTAAAGGGGTTGTATTAGATGTCAGTTATAGCACCACTTCTATCTATAGCAGGGGTAGGGAACCTTGGCTCTTCAGCTGTTGCAAAAACTGCAATTCTGATCATGCCTGGATAGCCAAAGCTTTAGCTGTCCAGGCATGATGGGAGTCGTAGTTTTGCAAAAGCCGGAGAGCCAAGGTTCCCTACCCCTGGTCTATAGGCTTTGTCTGATATTTACTATAATGCAGACGAGCTGCAACACCAGTCACAGCCTATAGACATGAATGGCGCTGTTCCTAATAATAATACATTTCTCACAGGCTCACGTACCAGTGCTTTCCTTTAGCAGGACATCAAGAAATTCACACTGCTTCACCCTGAATGGCCTGTTCTTCAGATCCACCGTCTCGTAGTCCGCCGTGCACATGTATTTGGGGCATATAAGAGGCGCTGAGATATTGGGGGTGTGAGAGGAAACAATTTGGGTCTCCTCTTTTTTCTCAGAGGGCATGATAACCAGGCTGAAAGAGAAGATGAAATACCAAGATTCAGTCATCGATAGGTAGTAATTCAGGATTTTCAGGCTTATTAGACGATCACAGAATCTATAATCCACATCTTATAATAGTGAGAGCTATAAAAACATAAGGGAAGCTGGAGCGGATCGTGGTCACCTGTCTGCAGGGAAGGAAGGATTCAGGTCGCGTTGTTGTAGTGTGAAAAACTGAACCACCAAATCGCTCTGTGATATCTTAGCGTCCAGCTTCAGTAAGGAGTGTGAATAGGCCTCCAGGAGCCGCAGTCTCTCTAAGAACCTCTTGGAGGCGTTCCTCTTCGTCACCGTTCTGGGAGCATCTGAAAAAGATTTTAAAAAATTTGCTTATTCCTTTCTTTGCATGAGATTTAGAGAACTATGCTGCCACCTGCTGGTGATGTTCGGTTATGGCAGGTAAACTTCTAAATTGAGATCAGTTTAAAAAGGAACAAATCTAGCATAAAATGCAGTTCAATCTGTGGGCAGCATGTCATAAAGCACAAGGAGTTGAATAGATAAATATATAGATTTGTAAGAGAAAAAAATTGTATAACTAGTAATTTAGTCATTGAAATGTCTGGTCATTCTAGGCTTAGGAGTCCAGTGGGCGGTCCTAATCAGTAACTGGGAGTTACCTCTATGCCTGGAAACCATTGACAAGTTGCTATTGACAAATATGCTATTAATATGGATCTTTATCTAGTACTTTGAGTGAATAATGGTTCTTTGCTGTGTGTGGTTGACCCTGTAACATCTTAAAGGGGTTATCTTTGATTAGAAAATTAATGTTTTGTTCCACAAACAGTGCTCAGGTTATTATATTATCATTATATCATTAAATTGAATGGAGTCAAGTTGTAATACCATACTCAACCTGAGGACAGGTGTGGCGCTGTTATGTTTTTGTAATCCTGGATAACCCCCTTTAATATCCTCTCAGCCCCTATTTTTAATTTATAAATATACTACTGTCAATGTCACAAACACCAGAACACAGTACAACAAAGAACTGTCAGGCTATATAGATGCTGGAGAGGCTGCTTGTTGATGGTTTCCATGCAGCAGTCAATTTGTTCTACAATAAAAACAAAAGCAAAACTAAAGCTCATAGTTATATATAGACATAGAGTTTATGACCGAGGATTATGTCATCACTGTGATGTAGGTGTCCTTTACATGTTCTATACATTTGGCTCGGAGCCATAAGTGACTCAACCATTGTCTCTCAGTAACGGCATGAGCTGTGCTGCTTACAGTCTCCTGCTATGACGGGGGTAGATGGGTGTATTAGGTTGCAGAATAATCAGCTATGTGATGGTTGTCTATCAATGTTGTTGTAGCATCATAATTATTACTTGTTTTATCATTAGCATTCATTATGGGTTCTTTTGTATTTTATGTCTTATACAGGGCCTAAGGGCGCAGGACATGACACAAGGATTCTACCGTTGGTGTAGGGTGAGCTGCTGTCAGAATGGATTGGCATACTGAAATCCAACATGGCCGATCCTTCTTTTCCCTGACGTTTGTAGAGCAGGGAGAGACTAGTCGCCATCATACACACTAAAGTATTCTGTATATATAGTCACCTACTATGTATGAGCAATGAGCATCAGAATAAAAAGGGTGTGGCATTGCTAGAGGACAATGCTGTCAGTCATCCATGCTATTTGCATATTAGGAGCTCCGCCCCCAATGTGGGGACACCTAGTGGTGTAACTGCACGCATTATGGAGATGCCCTAAATTACATTTAAAGGTTTTTCCCATTCGTAACATGTAATATGTCATTTTCTGTATGTTAGTGTACATCTTCATTAAAGGGTGTGGAATTTATTACGGTCAAGGAAATCCAAAGGACTTATAAATCCTATGTGTAATAGTCTGACCTGGACCTTTGCCAGTAAGTGGCACTTTCTTTGAACCAAGTAGCTACTAGTAATAATTATATTACCTGTAAATAAGGATGAGACACACTTCCTCCTGGCATGTTTCTGGAAAAGGTCTGAGTGTTACGTGTTGGACTACGTCTATAGGTCTAGTGGCAGAGTAATAGGGAACTCTGCCCCAGAATTGTGGATAGAGGATGCACTTAGTATCCACTAGTCCTAACTTAAAGTTAACCTCCCCCTTTTATGATCACACTTAAGAGCTGTTTTTCTTATACAAAGCTCCAAGTCCCCTGTGTGGTAGATAACACATTACAGGTGCCATCAGCCACAGCTAGAGGGAGCTCACGAGCTTTCTCTATTCTATATTTGAATTGAGTATAATGTATAACAAAAATAATCAGCTTAGCTCCCTCTAGTGGTGGCTGAAGATGGAAAAAAAGGTATAATTGAACTACTTTTGCATTGAGAGACGCCACTGACCAGATGTAATGATCTCAGCGTGTGATACCTCTTCTTACCTTTCAGTTTGGGCAGCGTCCTTTCAGTCTTATTTAAGATCCCAGCTTCTAATGGGAAGTTCCTCTTAAGATCTCTCTAAGTAAAGAAGAGCAGGATTTATTAATGCTAATTGCTCCTTTTATCTGGTGGAAAAAGGTTACAAATCTTTAAATTGCCAGTCTCATTGGAACAAGCCATATTTGTTCTATAGACAAGTGGGTGGGGCTTAGTGGAGGGGGACTTTTTCTGCAGTCTAACAGACTTGCTATAACTTTTGCCAGAAGTTGAGGCTGGCACATGGACAGGCATGGATACGCTATACCTACTATGAATCTCATCTTACGCCATCAGAGCTCCCCTTGCTATACACATATGTCACACTATGTATCCGCGTATATAGTCAGTATAATTACTAGTTATGTAATGTCTATACAATCTTCCCGGTACAAGCGTGGCATTTTTCCTGGCATATACACTTGTGCAGCTGCCAGCATTTTACATAATTGCCAGGCAAATCATAAGTCATTCTGTTGCTATATCCGGAGACGTAAAGCTGACCATACACTTTAGATAAGTCTCAGCAGAACCCTCCAATTTCTAGGGGTCTGACCCACCATCATATGTATATGAGGATTTCAGAATATCCCCTGATGACACTTGTTTGCAGAGAAAACCGTTGGGCACATTGGATTTCTGCATGCCTGATCTTTTGTTCTCAGGGTAAGCTGCACATATGCACATTCAGCTCAGATGAGCGTGTATTCACATGGAGGGATGGAGAGACACAGCCAAACAAGCCGACAGCTATATTAAGTCTATGGCCAGCCTAACATTATTGTCAGCTGATTCTCTTTCTATTTTTAAAAATTAGCGTAATTGCTGGGCCAGAACATAGAGTTATAGTTACGGAAATACTCATTCCCCCTGTGGGGGGTGCTGCAGGGAAGCTGAACTGTTATTGATGGGTTCTCCTGTAGATGACAGATAATCATTGGAAATCCCTTTTAAATCGGGGACTGAAGATGAAGAAGATGTGGGAATTATAGTAGAGAGTCGTATATATCACAGTCTACTTACCTGGAACTTCTTAAAGTCTCTAAAACTTCTGTAAATCAGGACCTTGTTGTGGTCGGACCAACAAACCGAAAACATGTACGTCTAGAAGAGCAGAAAAAAGGAGGGAAATGTAATAACTGGTTATAGTATCTCAAGGGTCTGACCGGGGTGTCTGGTGGAGAATGGAGGGGGCCACGAGAACTTTTTTTCCACCAAAGCATAATTTTTTTTTTATGCAGATATTTTGCCATTTGAACTGAAAAAATTTCTATTGAGCTTTGTTCACGCATCAGTAAAAACTGGACAAAGGGAAAAACTTTAAAAAAAAACTGCCATTTTTTGTTTTGGTCCATTTTTTTTAAACATTTGCAGCTTAAAAAAATCAGCTTCAGGTTAATTTTTACTTTAATAGCTGTTACAGACGTAAAATTGACCTTCATTTTACACACAGTATTTTTGCTCAGTATTTTGGTCAGTATTTTTCAACCAAAACCAGGAGTGGATTGAAAACACAGAAAGGATCTGTTCACACACTGTAGAAATTGAGTGGATGGCGGCCAATTAATGGCAAATAATTACTGATATTTTAAAACAACGTCCATTATTTACCATTAAATGGTGGCCATCCACTACATTTTAACAGTGTGTCAACAGAGCCTTTCTGTGCTCTCAATCCACTCCTGGTTTTGGTTGAAAAATACTGACCAAAATAGTGAGCAAAAATACTGTTTGTGAACATAGCCTAAGGCCATGTTTCCAAAGTGTATGAGACTGGCTGTTCCGTGACCCGGCTGGGTCACTAAACGGGCGGTCTCTGAAAGGATCATCCTGGAAGGTACTGCTGTACCGGCCGGATAATCTTCCGGGGCGCAAAGTTCTGATGCGGCCACATCTGTGTGCGCCCGCATTAGAATTCCCACAGCACACTATGGAGCGAGCAGCCGGAGCCACTCGCTCCACAGTGTACACTGACATGAATTTGTACGGCTGCTATTCACTGAATAGCGGCCACAGAAAACTGACATGCCACAAGGGATCCCGCTCGGGCCGGGATACCATAGATGGCTATGTAACGTATATTTCCGTACAACAGCTGTGGTTTTACGAAAATATACCTTGTGTGAACATAGCCTAAGGCTGCATTCACACGTTCCGGGAAGTTGTCCCTGCTCACGGATCCGTGCGCACGGACAATTTTACAGTCCATTGCTTTCTATTGGGCTATTCAAATGTTCCGTGATTTCACGGATCCGTGATCCGTTCCGTTAAAAAATAGGACATGTCATTACTCGGAACGGATGCACGGAAAGGATTTCCCATAGAAATCAATGAGATCCGTGTTTTTCATGGATGTACGCGGATGTGACATCCGTGTTCATCCGTGAAAAACACGGATGTGATGTAATCAATGTAATTTAAAATGCTTTAACACAGATCCGTGAAAAAAACTGACACTGATGCAAAACGGATGCAAAACGGATGAAAAACGGACTGTTTTGCACGGATCACGGAGGTAGCTGCTGGACCACAATCACGGACCGGGAAAAACACTGAACGTGTGAATGCAGCCTAAGGCTTAAAACATGGCTGTTTTTGAGCCCTGAAAATGGTTGAAATTATATTTTATAACCTGGTTCATAATAGTACCACACACTAATTGACCTTACATTATATCTATTGTTCACATAAGTATGATGACTCTCACTTGCCGAGATATGGGAAAGTAGCCAATGTTAAGACATAAAATTAAGAGTATAATAAAACTGCTTATTGTTTTTATACTGACCACCGGAAGACAGTTTAGTTTTGCTTAAATGTTCTGTTGTCGTCCTCATGGGACAGATTTTATTTTTTTTGTTCACTACACTAGGTACCCAACGTCTTATGTAATGTTGATTCGTTCTTCACTACTGTATCTACAGTTGGATGTTCTGTGTATCACCTTTGCAATGTTCGCAGCAAAAGAATGTTTTGTTATGCTTTGAAAAATTTAAAAAAAATCCTCAATGAAACCTTATTGAACAGGAAAATGGTTGAAATTTTATTTGATTTTTTATTTGATTTTTTTCTTTTGGGCGGTTCTTTTGGCCTCTTTTGAATATTTTTTTTAAAAAAATAATAATATTTGTAGCTGTTTGCTACAGGTAAAAGCTACAGCTTAAAAAATAGCTATTCTGATATTTTGGCCCAAAAATAGCTGAAATAAGGGCTGTAAAAATGACAACTTAAATTTACACACGTTTGAATGTTCATAGAGTGTCAATAGAACTCCGTAGTAAAAAAATGGGTTGTAAAAGGTGTAAAACAGACATTTTCCAGTTTAAAAAAAAGTCCAAAAAACTGTGTAAATGTAGCCTCTTTTGGCAGAAATTTCGGCATGCATATAGGGACGTATACAGCCCAAAAGTTAAAAAAAAAATCTAGAATTTTACAAATGTATAGTCTGCTGTATCCTACAATATAATATAATATCACTATACTAGTATATATTATATATATATAATATATTATATACCCGGGCTCTCACCTTCTGGTTGCCATGCTGCATTATTCCAACAGCTTCAAGGTTGACAGGATGCCGGCTGCTTCTTCCCTTCATCTTGGTAAGGATGCTGCAGTAAAGTCTGCTCTCAGATGGAGCCTTGACCTTGTATAGCTGCCTGGAGGAGGAGGAGGAGGAGGGGTGTGGCTTCTCTTCTCCAGCCAATCAGGAAGGAACATCTTATTACTTTTTACAGGTGACTCATAAAATCATTTCTTGTCTTTTCTAGAAGAAGAAAAAAAAATTACTCTGTCCTTCCTGTCTGCCCAGGTGTATAGAGCTCATATCTGAGCTAATAGACAAGGCAAGACACGTTCTTGGCATAGCAGAGAATGCTGGCACATTGTGTAGTTACACAGAAGGGCCCTATTATGTTATTAAAGGGGTACTCAAGCTGAAAAAAAAAACTTTCCAATAAACTGGTGTTAGAAAGTTCCAGAGATTTGTAATTTTCTTCTATTAAAAAATCTCAAATCTTCGAGTACTTATCAGCTGCTGTATGTCCTGCAGGAAGTGGTGTATTCTTTCCAGTCCGACACAGTGCTCTCTGCTGCCACATCTGTCCATGTCAGAAACTGTCCAGAGTAGTAGCAAATCCCCAGAGAGAACCTCTCCTGCTTTCCAGACTGAAAAGAATACACCACTTGCTTCAGGACAAACAGCAGCTGATAAGTATTGGAAGACTTACTATTTTATAGAAGTAAATTACAAATATTTGGCACTTTCTGCCACCAGTTGATTTGAAAGAAAAAAGTTTTCGCTGGAGTACCCCTTTAAGTCTGCTGAGGCAAATTTCTGCACAAAAATGTACCTGCAATATGATTTTTACTGCGTATTTTACCCCTTTTAATGTAGAAACGTTTAAAAATTTTGACATGACCCAAAGTTAACGATTAAACAACAGTTGCCCCTGGAGGTGCCCAGGGCTTTCTTTCTGGCACATTAATAGCCCCTAGTCATGCCTAGTCATGGGAATTATATGGTTTCAGACACCATGGGTGGGAGTAGAAAAGGAAAAGTGAAGGACTACGATCACAGAAAATGTTATTTGTGCGTGACTGGATGTAACTGCACTGTAATCACTAATCAATTATATCATGTGGCGGTATCATTTGTTCCATTGGCCTTGATATACTGGATTCAGTTCAGTAGTAGTATAGGGGATAATGTATATTCCTTGTCTTATATCTATATTAGTGATCAGATATATAATGATATTTAAAGGGGTATTCCAGCATAAAACATATACTTTTACAGCTCTTTAACAAAGTTATGTCATTTTTAAATTATAACTTCTGGCATTACAGGGAGCAACAGCTGAAGCGAGCTCTTCTGACATATACAACTTTACCAATGTCTATTCTAATGCTAACATGTATTATATAGTCATCAGAGAAGGCTCGGCATCACTAGCACTGCATATATATGTAACTGTGTCAGGACCAGGGCTTGTGCAGCTCTGTAGTTCCCAACACAACCATTGGTGGCAGCAGAGGGCCTGTGTCATTTTCCTCAAATATAGGGTATACCCATCTCACCTAACATTGTCTCTTTCTCTTGAGATGATTGCTCTTTCCTTTCCATTTTTGACAGCTCATTGTCTAGATTACCGACCACCACTCTGCTCTAAAAGCAGTGTTCTGGTGGTTGTATATATATATAAATATAATTTAGATGTATAGGAATGTAGGGGGAGATTTATCAAACATGGTTTAAAGTGAAACTGGCTCAGTTGCCCCTAGCAACCAATCAGATTCCACCTTTCATTTTCCAAAGAGTCTGTGAGGAATGAAAGGTGGAATCTGATTGGTTGCTAGGGGCAACTGAGACAGTTTCACTTTACACCATGTTTGATAAATCTCCCCTGTAGTGTATAAATACTGTATAATATATATGTATTCCATAGCTATATGTATACATCAGCCAGACCACTGCTTTTAGAGCAGAGTGGTGGTTGGTAACCTTGACAACAAGCTGCCAACAATGAGAGGGAAAGAGCAGCATATCAGGAGACAGGTTTGCTAAATTAATTTATTTGCAAAAAAATATTATAAGTATAACTATGTTAGCTGTGGTGGGAATGCAGCTGTCGGATTATAACCCTCACCGGGACTATAACAGCTGATCGGGTGGTAGGGATAACAAGGCCGGAAGCGGTGTTAACACGGGGCCTATGACTACGACCGCACAGAACAGAAACCATAGAGCAGTATAATGGAGAGCGTGAGCTCATAGAGATCTGAATGTCCTGAAGCCATTGTATATAGGGATGAGTCACGGAGCTGAGTAGATTATTTGCTTTTAAACAGAAAATAAATACAGGAAACAGAATCAAAAAAATTAAATAAGAGCCGGGAATATCCCACTGAGGGGAAAAAGGCCTCCCCAGGGCTGCGTTACTAGAAGTAGTAAGGTGTAATATAATGTGCAAATCCTCCTTATGTTAACAAACCCTTCGTGACTATGAATCCATGATGGTCCAACCCTAGTCAATATTTAATGTACTTTTATATCAATGATACGATAAACTATTATAGAAGACGTCATGGGTTAATCTTAGCTATTGACTGCAGTGGCTAGGAAAGGGATGGGGAACACTTTGACCTCCAGTAGAACTACAAATTACAAATTGCATCATGGCGTTGCATTAACCAGGGGTTGCTGGATGTTGTGTAGCAGGGCAAGATGGTGGTGTACCAACAAGGCACTTGTCACGGCGGCCAGGAGTGGTATGCGTCCACGCCTGGATGTACTGACAAACAGCTTCATAAGTTTGGACCAGGTGTAGTGCAGGTGTAGCAGTGGTCACTGAGGCTCAGGTAACTTAAACATGAAAAGGTTTACTGAAATCTTCTGAAGTGCAGTACATGCTATACAGTGTCCGGTACAGTGCAATATAAATAGTTTTCTCCATAGTTTTCTCTGGCAGTATATATATTTACTCTTGATAGATAACAGGTTCTTTGCTGGTAGACAACCACGGGAATAAAAGTCAGCCTAGGCTATCTAATGGGCACCGAGTGACACAGGATCAGGAATGTAGGCCCATTTAGTGGGAGAAGCTAGCCATCAGCTTGCAGTAGAGTTTTTGGTTAATCGTGCTTAACTACTGGTTTGTGAACCTGGCATGATCTTCAGAAACTTGAGAGAATGAATGCCCAATGTGGATATGGTTTTCCTCTCTCTTCTACCGCAGCCTTACTGCCAGGTGCTCTAGCCAGACAGGGCTAGGAGGTTAGGTGGGCTAAGGTAAAGATAAAGTTTTGCATGCACACTCTGATTCTGCATAGGGACCCAAAGATTGGTCCTGGCCTCTAGGCCAGGCCCTGGAAAACTCTCCTCAGAAAACTCAATCTTTTATGTAGTGCTTTCTCCAACCGACTACTACATGCCCCAGCTAGCTCCAATCCCACTATATACCTCTTCAGGAGAAGTGTAATTTGGCATGGAGACTAAGGGAAACCCAATGCGATAGGCCATATAAACACTCTGTAGCATGTGACTCAGGGGTTGGTGTGCTACAGACCCACAAACATTGGCATAGAGAATAGAGAGATACATCAATGAATACAGTGCACAGTTAACCCCAAACAGTTTCTCCTTCAGCCGTGCAATATCAGATATACAGTATAGGGACACCTGGGGATAGGAGCAGCATACTACAGGCTTTAGCCCCAGAGCATATAAACACTTAGGTGGAAATTTATCAATGTGCACCCCTGGCATACGCCCCTTTTCTGTGGCATACGCCAGCCGTATTCCCCACTTGCCTAATGGACAGGCAAGGGGGGGTGTCAAGGTGGGGAGAAGGCATGGCCTCCTCCTGCACCTCATTTATCATGATTTACCCCTTCTCGCAGGCGTAAAACATGATACAAACCTACCCTTTCCCCCTGAGCAGGTGTAGATTTGTGCCGTAATGCGTATTGCGCCAGAATTGTGCCAGGCGTAGGGCCGGCTTTACTAAGAGGTGTACACCTCTTAGTAAATCCGGCCATGGAAAATGGGGCAGGACTTTATTTAATACTGGAGTATGAGTACGCCAGTCTTGATAAATGTCCCCCTTAGTACCGACCTATACCTGATACCTAAATATGTTATTAGATATGCACTAAAATAGTAAGAAAGTAGTCCAGGAGGGAATACTCAAATTACTGATACAAAGTGTGAGACCACGTACTACAATGCACAAGAGATACAGATACTCTTGCATTTGCAATAAACAACAAAATTGACCTATAAATGTAGCTAGAGTTGGATATGTAATAATCAGAGGACCGTGCCGAACAGGCAGGAACATGACAAAAAGACAGAAAAAAATGTTGCACATACAGTTAGACATATTGGTACATAGATAGGAAAAAGATAAAGAAAAAAATGTACAAGGTTAGTACATCGAAAGCTTATTGTTCCTTAGGGCCACATGAAGTTGCACTCATTTATAACCAGTATTGCAATGTTAGGGATCATAAAGCGGTGGAATGTGGGTAAGGTACATTCCCCTTACAGTGTAAACTAAAAACTAAAAATAGGCTAATCCACAAAAACATCAAGGTAACTTGCAATGAAGCATCAGGTAGAAAATATACAATACAGTACATAGTAATAACATGGATTGTCTCAGCTGGAACTTGGGGCCACAAAAAGGAATGACTGAGGGCTCCTCAGCTAAAAAAGCTAATGGGTAGCGTTGAGCGGACTTTCTGAACTGTTCGAGTTTGGTACCGTTCTCCAAACCCAAATGCTTAGCAGCTAGAGAATTGAATGCAGCCCTACGGTTGCCAAAGAAACATGGATACACCCTCCCTAAGGGGCATCCAACTTCTCCAGCTGTCGGGAGTAATTTATTTTAATTAAAATTTTTATTGTAGGTACACTTCATCTGTGAGAGAATCTATAAGTTTGATTTTTAAAGAATTAATTAGGCCTGTTAGTTTATATTTAAGTTTAAGTTTATATTTATATTTAAGAAGTTCCTCCTACTCTGCACTCATTACCTGTAATAATTGCACCTGTCTGAACTTGATAACTGTATAATAAACACCTCTCTTTACCCTCAATCACACACTAACCTCTCTACCATGGCCAAGACTAAAGAATTGTCTAAGGACACCAGAGACAAAATTGTAGACCTGAACATGGCTGGGATGGGCTACAGGAAAATAGGCAAGCGGCTTAGTGAAAAGGCAATAACTGTTGGCGCAATTATTAGAATATTGAAGAAACACAAGACGACTGTCAATGACTGTCAATCTTTAGTTTGGTCTGGGTCTCCATGCAAGATCTCACCTGGTAGGATAAGGATAACTCTGAAAGAGGTCAGGAATCAGCCCAGAGCTACACAGAAGGACAGAGGAGAGCTGGGATCACAGTCTCAAAGAATACATTAGTAACACACTACGCCATCATGGATTGGAATCCTGCAGGGCACACAAGGTTCTCCAACACATGTCCAGGCCCGTTTCAAGTTCGCCAATGACCATCTGGATGATGCACATGAAGCATAGGAGAAAGTCATGTGGTCAGAGGAGACCAAATTAAAACTTTTTGGTATCAACTCTACTTGTGTTTAGAGGAAGAAAAAGGACAAGTACAACCCCAAGAACACAGTCCCAACTATGAAGCTTGGAGGTGTGAACATCAGACTCTGGGGGCGTTTTTCTGCAAGGGGGACAGGACGACTGCACCGTATTAAAGCAAGGATGGAAGGGAAGGAGGTTGTTCATCCATCCTTTCTTTAATTGCTTTGAAGGTGAGTTGTGGCAGGGTTTTTCAGCATGACAATGACCCGAAACATCCAGCCGGCATCTAAGGTTCTATAAGAAGCATTTCAAGGTCCTAGAGTGGCCTAGCCAGTCGCCACCCCTGAACCCAATAAAAAATCTCTGGAGGAGCTAAAACTCAATGTTGCCCAGTGACATCCCTGAAACCTGTAAGATCTTGAGAAGATGAAGGAGGGGAGGGGCGGGGGGCTTGGAGGGCTTTGGGGGAGAGACACAATCCCTGCAATGTCTGCAAACCTGGTCAGGAACTACAGGAAACATCCAACCTCTATGACTGCAGACAAAGGTTTTTGCTCAAAATATTAACCCTGTTTTTTTATTATATCAAATCCTTATTTCATGTAATAAAATGCAAAATAATTATTTATAAATCCTACAGTGTGATTGTCTGGAATGTTTGATAGATTGTGTCTCTCCCAGGTGAAGTTACCTGCCATAATAATTACACATCTCTCTATTCTTTATAGGTGGGAAAATGTGCAGAATTAGTATACACATTTTCCCCACTGTATATTATTTTGTAGCCCAGGTCAGGCTGATTTCAACACAATTTTTTGATTTAGTCTATGTTCACACAAGGTATAATTTCATTTACCAACATCTGTAGTTGCAGTTTTGCAACCACGGCCGTTATTTAATGAAATTGCCCATTTATCAAACATGGTGTGAAACTGTCTCAGTTGCCCCTAGCAACCAATCAGATTCCACTTTTCATTCCTCACAGACTCTGTGAAAAAGGAAAAGTGGAATCTGATTGGTTGCTAGGGGCAACTGAGAAAGTTTCACACCATGTTTGATAAATCTCCCCCATATTATACAGTCCGGCCAGGATTCCTTGCGGCCTATTCATTGTATAGTGGCCACACAAGACTGACAGAGCAAACAAGGTAACAAGGCCGGTGTCATTCATAGTGTGAACCCTGCCTTAAAATAAAAAAAAGGCCCACAATATGATTATGCTAGTGAGTTAGTTTGGTGCTTTGGTCCAACCCAGCAGCTTGTCCAGCAACGCCCTCCTTTTGAATATGCCCTGAACGGCACCATGGGATGGTAATGGGCATGGGCGAGAGTTTATGGGTGGCCACAGCTATGTCAAATTAGGGGGGTTGTTTGATGACTGCCGGCTGGTCTGAACAGTGCACTTGGGGGGTGAGGGCCGTCATCGATGTACCTAAGCAGCTCATTAGCACAGTTATATTTTTGGCAGTAATTTCATGGAGTTTAAATCTGAAAAGTGCTTTGGTATCAGCCAGAGATACAAACAGGTTAGTATACATGATTCTAATGATAAAATCTCTTTAAAAAACTGTATAAAACTGATTTACTTAACCCCATGTGTTTAATTTACTGCAATAATAACCTTTATTTCACATACACTTCTTTTATGGAGGACTTTATAAAGGGCTTTATTGCTGTTTTATAGCTAAAAAAGAGTTTTTCCCATTGCCTATCCATCTGTGATAAACATTCAAGATGCAATGTCTGTTGTCTTCCGCTAATTTCAGACATGGAGTATGGCCAGAAATCTCAGTCTCCAAAACTAATAGTCAAAATGTTGGTTAATGTTGTGGTACTGTATGTAGGTATGTAGTTCTGCATCCTGACCAATCAATGTCCGCAGCTGTGACCCGCCTCAACCACTGATTGGCTGGACTGGCATGGGGACCAGAAGATGGACATTAGTGGAGACCTAGGCCTAGCCAGGGAATCAGTGAGGAACCCAACCTATCCCACCAGATAATCTTATAATGGTCAGGTGTCAAAATATCTTGAATATCCATCAAGGTAAAGGGTAAAATCATATTTGCTTGCAGCCATTAGTAGGAGTTTAGTGCATACTACATAACTATTGAGTTCAATATATATACTGTATATTTATACAGGAAACAAAGTAAAAAAAAAAGAAAACCACAAAGCTGGGACTATCCCCAGCACTGAATTACTAGAAGTAATAGTATATTATCAGCGTAACTCCTCCTTCCTATATGCTTCAAGGAAACTCGAGTCAAAATGCTTCCCTTTTAGTAAAGCTTGCTTCCGGGGAGACTTGCTGCAACCATGTTTTTGATGGCAACTAGAGATGAGCGAACCTTGAGCGTTCAGCATTTGATTAGCGGTGGTTAAAGTTGGATAAAGCTCTGGATCTATACTCACTGTCTGTTACACAATCGTTGCTTCTATTGGAGAGAACAGCAGGGGATTCCAGCAGCAATCGGTTCTTCAGAAACAGACTGTATATTATTTATATTCACACCTGCTTTTAGTTTAAGGTGGCGAACTGTACCCTTTCCTGTGGTCGGTGATCTGCCGGGCTGTGAGGGGGTCCCTTGGGTACTTATCACTGTGGTCCGCAGTGGAGTTGTGACCCACCCGGACTATCAGTACCGCCACCCACAGAAAGGGGTGATGACCCAAGGATGGCGTGGTTACTGTGTAGGTGCCGGAACAATGATCACTGAGTCCTGTTATCATAAATAAAATCTTCTTTACTCGTGAGAATACTTTGTACAACAGTTGATCATAGACAGTATACGTGACAGAACAGAATCTGCGCTTAGAGCCTTTGGAGTAGAAGAGCTAAGCTGACTTGGTTGCGTTCTGAGAACTAGAGAGGAGTTTGTGCTGAGAGTTCAGAGTATTGGAGAGGAGTTTGTACTGAGGGTTCAGAGTAGTGGAGAGGAGTTTGTGCCGAGAGTCCCAACCCAGGGTAGAAATGTGCTCTGCCGGAACTTTAGAAGAAGAAGAAGAAGTAGAATACTGAAGAATACTTGAAAATAGAAAGATACTTGTGCCCGTGTTTCGACCTTTGCTGTCATGATACCACCTGTTGCCCTACAATTTTGGGTGACCGGTCCTATTAGGGTGATACAAGCCCTAGACCTTGTTACCTGAGTTGAGCAAGGTGGCCAAATTACCTGGTTACACCTGCATTGCAAGATAGAGTACATAGGCTTCTAGCAACTTTGCTCTATCCGGATCAGTTCCTCTTGTTTCAGGATACTGTCCTGCTCTTTTAGAAGTGTTCACAGCATGGGTTGGGGTGTTCTCTGACTTTGTCCTCTCCCGAGTATACTAGGAATAGATGTAGCTTTGAAGAAAAAAGTCTCTGTGTCTCCCATGTGTGTCTATCCACTACCACACACTAGACTACACTAAACCGGACTGGAGGGGGCACCTGGCAAAGTCAGGGCCCAGCTGGACTACAGCAGGGACCCTCTTGTCTTGCGTCCTCTCTTCACCAAGACTTGGGTAAGACTCACCAAGTGTAAGGGTGCACTTCATCTCCCCATGTGATGACTTCCTACAGGAGGTGTAATGTCCCTTGTGAGTGGTGGAGAAGAAAGTGTAAGGAGAAAGATGGACAGAGATAGGCGAAAGGAAAGAACAGCTCTCATTGGTGCACAGATTACAACAAACAAAAACTCCTTGTTTACTACAGCTGTGCAATACATAAGTGCATAAACAGATAACAGCGACATCTTGTGGTAAAACTTAGGTACTATTTCATTACCACGTTTACTTGAAGTACAGACTTTTGCGAGGGGTGTAAAAACTAATAACACCCGTAGTGGGACAGCACAAAATAACCTCTTCTATAAAGCAATGGAGAGTCTAGCCACTATACGAATAGGGTGAACTATAACTCTAATGGGGTGGGGAACTGTAGATAGGTCTATATCGAGTATAGCCAAAGCGTTGACAAACAGGGGAAGGTTAAAATTTGGAAAGCAGTATGAAGACAGTAATTCCACAGCAATTTCATGGAGTTCAAATCTGAAAATTGCATTTGAATCAGACTGGGATGAGAAACACGCAGATTAGTATACACGATTCTAATGATAAAATCTCTAAAAACTATAAAACTGAAAGGTTTACTCAACCCATACGTGTTTCATTTATTGTGGTAATAACCTGCATTTCACATATTTTTCTTTTATGGAGGGCTTTATTACTGTTTTATAGCTAAAAAAGAGTTTTTCCCATTGCCCAGAATTTCCTCATACGCTGCAGCTATAGATCTGCGATAAACATTCAAGATGCAATGTCTGTTGTCTTCCTGTAATATCACTCATGGCGTACGGCCAGAAATCTCAGTCTCCAAAACTAATAGTCAAAAGGCGTTGGTTAATTAAACCTTGTGGTATTTAGGTACAGTATGTAGTCCCACATCCTGACCAATCAATGGCCACGGCTATGACCCGCCTTAACCACTGATTGGTTGGACAGGCATGGGGCATGAGGACAGAAGATTGGCTGGACAGGCATGGGGACCAGAAGATGGACATTAGTGGGGACCTAGGCCTAGCCAGGGGATCTGTAAGGAACCCAACCCATCCCACCGGATAAATTTATGGTGAGGAACCCAACCCATCCCACCAGATAATTTTATGGTGAGGAATCTAACCTATCCCACCATATAATTTTATGGTAAGAAACCCAACCTATCCCATCGTATAATTTTATGGTGAGAAACCCAACCTTTGCCAATGGATAATTTTATGATGAGGAACTCAACCTATTCCACCGGATAATTTTATGGTGAGGAACCCCACCCATCCCACCAGATCATTTTATTCTGAAGATCCCACAGGATAATTTTATGGTGAAGAACCCAACCTATCCCACCGGATAATTTTATGGTGAGCAACCCAACATATTCCACAGGATAATTTTATGATGAGCAACCCAACCCATCCCACCGGATAATTTTATTCTGAGGAACCCAACCTATCCCACAGGATAATTTTAAGGTAAGGGAACCCAATCAATCCCACCGGCTAATTTTATGGTGAGGAACCCAACCTAACCCACCAGAAAATTTTAATACTTTATATGTCAATATATTTGGAATCTCCATAAAATAGTGAAATCATGCTTGCTTGCAGCTATTAGTAGGCGTGTAGTGCACACTATATTACTAGAGATGAGCGAACCTGGAGCATGCTCGAGTCGATCCGAACCCGAACTTTCGGCATTTGATTAGCGGTGGCTGCTGAACTTGGATAAAGCCCTAAGGCTATGTGGAAAACATGGATATAGTCATTGGCTGTATCCATGTTTTCCAGACAACCTTAGAGCTTTATCCAAGTTCAGCAGCCACTCCTGATCAAATGCCGAACGTTCGGGTTCGGATCGACTCGAACCCGAACCCGGTTCGCTCATCTCTATATATTACAATTGAGTTTAATGTATATACTCCATATTTATACAGGAAACAAAGTAAAAAAAAAAAAAAGAAACTGGGAATATTCCCAGCACTGGGTTACTAGAAGTAATAGCATAATATCAATGTAAACTCTCCTTTATAGATAGCAATGCAATCATTCTGATTGCCATTGCCATAATATGCAAATATTTTCCAGAAAGAGTTGCTTCCTTTGGTGATAACAGCAGGTTAGTGCAGCCAAAATTGTATACTGTTTATAGCATACTATATGGCAGTTGCTGATTATTGTTTTATTACTAAATTCGTAACATTCGTACACTTTATACATGGAATAAAACAGTATACAGCAAGTGCCCCCTAGTGGTGGCTGTGGGTAGGCAGAATTTTATCAGTCGTATGGCTATACAGGGAAATCAGCACATTTTTCTTCCAAGCTGCCTTATATTTTCCAACCATTAGTAATTTGTTTGTGTTTAATGTCTCTTTAATCCTTTAATGTGTCCTTCAAACCAAGGTGACTTCTACCACATTGTTAGTGGGAATACTAAGGTGAATTCTTACATTATAACAAGGGCAGATGCACCACAGACAGCTAACCTGCTAAAGCTGCTCATGTATACACAATTGCTTGATCATACCACCGATTTATAGGCAAGGGTGTTGTCACCTTGGTTGTTGATTTCTTGGGTTTTTCCAACTTCAACCCAAGTCAAAAGTGCTTAAAGCGAATGATCTCATTGTTGCAGGAAAAATTTTATATTATTTTATGTAGAGAATTTAGTTCCCTACAGATTAAATGGAGGTTAGACCCATGATCCTGGAGTGCAGCATAAAATCCTGTGATCGGTGTTCTTTGGATCAGTGCATCCACATTAGGTGGGAAAATCCTGTGATCTGAGCGAGGCCTTGTCATCAGGGTTATACTAGGCAGCGCCAGGAGTTTCTTGTGAGGTTTTATTGATTTGGTTGACATTTTTTTGAGAAGACACTATGTTCCAACTTATTATGCAAATTGGATTTAGATGTCATATAAAAGGAATTTTTGGTTTCCCAATTAAACTCATGGACGGCATTGTGTCCCCATGCTGTTTGGTCACTGAAATCAGTAATCAACTGTAATAATTAATTTGCCAGGTGAGCTCAATTGAAGGAAAACTACTAAGAAGGATGTTCCACATTATTAAGCAGAAACAGGTCTCAAGGATCTTTCTGCTGTCGAAAAGCATCAATGAATGGAGTGACACATCATGTGCCGACCTGCACCTCCATTCAAAACAAAGTGACATTCTAGAGATCTCCGAGGGTCCTGAGGTTGGGTCCCACGCAATCTCATACCTGTTCCTTATCCTGTGGATGGAGGGCCAGTGAAAGTACTCAGTAAACCGCTCAGTAAATTGACCAGATGGTGAGTCTGCCGAGTCTTACTATAGACTGGAATCCACAATATGTCACAATCCTGCATTGCTGGCCCTCACACAATAAACATTAGAACATTTTTGAATCAATGATCACACAGGATTGATGACCTGAACCCTGCGCATTGTCTGAATATGATTCATGTTGTAAACTCAGGTTTGGTATTTGTTTAGATAAGATTATTATAAGGAGAACATCTACATAGTGTACAGTAGTTGTCAAAGAACTTTGCTCATGTGTAAGACAAGTCTGTATTGTAAAACACCTACATGTTCATTGCTGTAATCATTGTTTAGATAGCTGAGCACTAAATCAGTCCCATAGCTGTGAATGGAACAACAGTCAAGCAAGTGTCTGAAGGATCAACATTCTCTTGATCAGTGGGGTTTCCTGATGCTTGGACCCCCAACGGTCACACATTTATCACCTATCCTGAGGATAGATATCATGCAGAAGTGGAATAAGCACCCACTTAGGGAATTCTAATGTAGCTTGCCTGGGAGGGGGGGCTTGGTCTGCCTCACCACCACTAGTCGAAGCAATCCAGTGCATCGGCCACAGCATAACATAGAGAGAATGTTTAATCCAAGTAGTAATAACATGCAAATGTTGTTAGTGGGAACGCCCTCTAAAAAAAAAAAAGCAACTTTTCAACACTTCATGCCAGGCTTGCAAACAGGTGTGAATTGTAAGCGAAATCTGTGCCAGCTCAGGTGTGCCAGGCTTTATGTAAAGCAGAGATGAGTGGAAATGGAGTCAGATCGTTCATTTGATTATCGGTGGCTGAAGAAGTTGGATGCCGCCCTACAGAGTCCGGGAAAACATGGATACAGCCTATGGCATAAGCCTCACCATATAACCAGTGAGTCCATATGTGGTGGCCAACCATGGGTGTTGCTGGTAGTTACACCCTTCGCAAGCCTGATAAAGTAGCGTTGAAGTTTCGCCACAAAATGTCGCTGTTGTAAGTGTATATACTTAATTGATGCACAGCTGTAGAGCTGTAAGGGTTATTGTTTATTGGTATGTCACATGGATCTGTAAACCAATGAGCGTGTTCTTCTCTTCTGTCCTATCACTTCTCTCTTTACTTCATCTGTATGCACTCTTCACCCATTCTGTAGAAAGGAAGTCACGTGGGTAGAGAAAGTCTAGAGGTCTTTTGTCACTACACTCTAGAGACAAGATGCAGTCAACCTTTTCTCCCCAAGTGACTCCACTCGACGCTATGCAGTGTTAAATCATTCTTTAGAGAGGACAAGTCAGAGATCATCTCAACCCACGCCGTGGACAAGGAGAGTCACAGTGCAGGACAGTATCCATAAAGCAAGGGTAGGAACTGATCCGGATAGAGCAAAGTTGCTAGAAGCCTATGAACTCGCAGTGCGGGTGTCATCAGGGAACCCTGACACACAGGCACAAGTATTCTCTCTATCTTTTCAAGTATTCTTCTACCTCATCCTCCAACATCCCAGCAGCGCACAGTACTAATTGGGTTGGGACTCTCACAACAACCTCCTCTCTTCTCCTCTGACTCTATACTCTCAGCACGCAACTCAGTCCACACGACTGTACTACTCCTCCTCCGCTCACTACAGATCTGAATCTTAACTTATTAAGTGTGAAGTATTATTTCAAGGTAAAGTTGTATGACCTGCTGCACACAAGTGTTTCCTCAGTAAAGCAGATCTTATTTATGATAAAGAGACTCTGTGATTCTTCACCCCGCACCAACACAGTATTCAAACATTCCTTGGGTCATCTCCCCTTTCTGTGGGTTGCAGTGCCAATAGTCAGGATGGGTCAACACTCCACTCCGGACCACCGTGACTACAACCCAAGGGACCCTGCAATAGCAAGCTATAACCGTCCCTTTAAAATAAAAGCATACATTGGCAGGGATTACTTTACACTGCCAGTCTTAGTACATTTCCCCCATAGTCCCTAATGTTCCATAACAGACATATAGAAATCCATGTGCTGCTGTATGGTTCTCCCCTAGATAGATGGATAATGAATGTCACTGTAGTAATTGTAGACTGGCCATTTTTACTAAAGCCCTAGCCCAAAGTTTAGGGGCCCTATTAAACAAAGCGATTATCGGACGTACTTGGCCAATAAGCGGCCATTCTGGTCAATAATCGTTTGGTATAATAAGTCTTGCAATCAGGGGCGTAGCTAATGTCTCCTGGGCCCTGGTGCGAGAGGCCAACTTGGCCATACTAAATCACCTCATCCAGTCATATAGAGGTGGTCCCAGCTCTACACAGGCTCTATACACCATATACATTACAGTGCAGTTATATCAGGTGACTCACAGGAGACGTCTTCTCTGATCGGAGTTCTTTCCTTTTCATCTTCTCCATCCGTCCTGGGCCGTTATGAGAACTTCTCTGAGTCACGAATCCACGGAATCTGCCAGACAGACATATTAGTCTCCTCACTCTGGCACCATCCTCATCTCTCTACAAACTTCACAACTGTATTGGCCCCTTTACACCCTCATTTAGTGGGTAGCCCTGACTCTATGTGACCGACCCCCTAATAATATATGCCCCCCTCTGTGTATTCCCTCTCCCCCTATGTTGCCCCCCCAAATAGATGGCCCCTCTCACCCCATGTTGCCCTCCTTATGGATGGCCCCCTCTCCTCCCACCCTCCCTTATAGATGGCCTCCTCTCCCCCCTCCTTATAGATGGCCTCCTCTGCCCCCTCCTTATCGATGGCCTCCTCTACCCCCTCCCTTATAGATGGCCTCCTCTACCCCTCCCTTATAGATGGCCCCCTCTCTCCTCACCCTCCCTTATGGATGATCCCCTCTCCCTCCACCCTCCCTTATAGATGGCCCCCTCTCCCCCCCCCCTCCCTTATAGATGGTCCCCTTTCCCACTCCCTTATAGATGGTCCCTCTTTCCCCCCCACCCTCATAGATGGCCCCTCTTTCCCCACCCTCATAGATGGTCCCCTTTCCCCCCCACCCTCATAGATGCCCCCCTTTCCCCCCACCCTCATAGATGCCCCCCTCCTTCCCCCACCCTCATAGATGCCCCCCTCCTTCCCCCCACCCTCATAGATGCCCCCTCTTCCCCCCACCCTCATAGATGCCCCCCCTCTTCCCCCCCCACCCTCATAGATTCCCCCCCTCTTCCCCCCCACCCTCATAGATGCCCCCCTCTTTCCCCCCACCCTCATAGATGCCCCCCTCTTCCCCCCCACCCTCATAGATGCCCCCCTCCTTCCCCCCACCCTCATAGATGCCCCCCCTCTTTCCCCCCACCCTCATAGATGCCCCCCTCTTTCCCCCACCCTCATAGATGCCCCCCTCTTTCTCCCCCCTCAAAGATGCCCCCCACTTTCCCCCCACCCTCATAGATGCCCCTCTTTCCCCCCACCCTGCAGGCTGATAAAAAAACAAAACTTAACTCACCTGACAACGCGCTCCCTCGTTGATCCTCATTCCTCCTGGTCTGTCCCCGGCTGCTGCGCGGCTGCCGGGGGTGTTGCGTCTTATCTCCGGCAGCGCGCGCATCCCAGAGCTCCCTGCGCGCCGGAACCGGAAGTCAGGGCCCAAGGCGCGCAGGCAGCTCTGGGATGCGCGCGCTGCCGGGGATAAGACGTGACACCCCCGGCAGCTGCGCAGCAGCCGCTGGAAGACGGAGCCGGACTCTTGTGACCGCAAGCAAAACAATGCTTGCGGTCACAAGAGTGATTGATCGGGAGGGCCCAGGGCCCCGCGGGCCCCCCTTCGTGGCGGGCCTGGTCGCGGCGGCGACTGCCACGACCGCGGTAGCTACGCCACTGCAATGTTGGGTGACCATTGTCTTTAAACATGTTCTATTAATACGACAAAGAAAGCGGCGATCCTGACAGGTCAGCGATCGCTTGTTTCTAAATATCGACCCTAAGTCTTTGTTGCTTGGACATTGTTTAAAGGGGTTATCCAGATTTAGAAAAACATGGCCGCTTTCTTCTAGAAACAGCACGACTCTTCTATCAAAAAACCAGACCCAAACTGGACACAAGAGTGGTGCTTTTGTGGAAGAAAATGGCCGTGTTTTTCTAAACCTGGATAACCCCTTTAATGACAACTTCATATTAGACAGCCACACAGCCCTTTCTCTTACCTGACAAGCAGCTGAAGCCCCTGGTGGTTGACAATTATTATCCTGAATGTGTAACCCCCTCTTCCATGTCCATAGACCCTACTAAGGGCCCTATTATACCAACAAATTATCTGTCATTTACACATACAAAAAAAGGCTATGATACAAAATATTGCATAAAATTTATTAGCATGATTTAAAATCTACAACAGAAATTACATATAGTGCAAGGAAAAATCCAGTAGAAAAAAGCAACTCATTGCCACAGTACTTAAAAAATCATATTAGTGTACATCCATAATGGTAAGCATGAAGATCACTGTTAACACCTATGTAGCATACCCACATAGCCTCCCAGGCTTCCCAGGCATAAATATACCCAACCTATAATAGGTTATCAGCCTGAATCAAGACACGTGCTTACCCATGGCAATGATGTCGCAAACCCCGACGTACGTTTCGCGTACTTCCGCTTTCTCAAGGGGCGTGTCTTAACTCCCGTCACTTCCACTATTTATAGTAGGCTATGGGATTCCTTCCGGGGAATGACGCAGATCGAAGGAGGAGCCAGGAATCACGTCTATTCCTTCCGGCCTACGTCACTGGAACGCATGCCCGCCGGTGGAACGCAAGCGGGCATGCGCACAGCGAACCTTGAGGCTGTTCCGGAAAGACGCCTGTGCCCAATTCTCCCGCGATCTGCGTACACGGAAGGTATCGAGTACTCACTACTGGGAGGCTATATGTTTACAAAGACAGTAAAAAAAATTGGACATATTTTGACCTTCAGACACAAAATAGAAAAATTTGAAAAAAGTGCAATATAGATAATGTAAACATGTAGGTTAGTCTCATGTAATACCAAATACCAAAATATAAATAAAGTGCATATAGTGCAAAACCTTTATCACTGCATATATCATAAACATAAAAATTATGAACTAAAAAATTAATTAAAAACCAATCATGATTAACCCCTTAGTGACCGCCAATACGGCTTTTTACGGCGGTCACTAAGGGTCCTTATTCTGCTGCCATCAGCTTTTTACGGCGATGGCAGAGAATAAGGCTGCGGGGCCGGGACGGCCCCCACCCCATCCCCCCGGCTACCGGAGGTAGCTGAGGGGTTGGGGCAGTGTGTGGGGTCTCTCCTTTTTCCACATTTTTCCTTTTCTTTCCCCATAGAATCTTAGGAATCCCAGATTAGCCACCATTTAGAAAAACTAAAATTAGAAACATACAACAAGAATTAAAAACACACATTATTTAAAATTGGTGCACAAAGAAAACATTTTTTTACAAAAATGAAGCAAAACTACGTTGCTCATTTAAACCCTGGGGAGCCAAGCTACTTAACAGATATATCCACCGGCATTCCTTCTGAGCCAGAATCTTCTTTTGGTTCCCTCCTCTAATGCCGCCCACAACTTTCTCAATCCCCTTCACTTTAAAGGTCCTTGGGTCAGCATTATGATACAATCTAAAGTGACGAGGGATTGTTTTTAGTGAGTTAATATCCACACAGTCCTTTGCTGCCAAAATCCCTCTTACATGTTCCCTCACCCGGATTCTGAGTTCCCTTGAGGTGAGACCAATGTAAACCTTATTACATCCACATGTAGCATAATAAACAACATAGCGAGTGGAGCAGGAGATGTAGTCCCTGATCGTATATTGTTTTTGTCCATCTGCCGACACAAACACATTTGTTCGCTCGATATTTGGACATGCTCTACACTCGCCACATGGATAACACCCAATTCTTGGATTACCCCCTCCCAAAAAGGTGTTTGTAATCCTAGGACTGTAGTGGCTTCTCACAAGGAGGTCCTTTAGATTCTTCCCTCTGCGAGCTGTCATTAGAGGCTTCTGACACTTTTCTTGCCAAAATGGGATCAGTTTTTAAGATCGCCCAGTGTTTAATCATAATTTTCCTCATAGTCTCCCATTTTTCATTATAGTTAGAGATAAACCTAACCTGGTTCTCAGTCTGTCTATCTTTTTTTGCATTTGTTTGTAACAATTGCTGTCTAGGTGTACTCTTGGCTCTGTTATAACCATATTCAATTTTCTTCCGTTTGTAACCTCCCTCTTGGAATCTCCTTCTCAGTTTCAAACTTTTCAAACTTTTCCTCGGATGAGCAAATCCGCCGCATCCTTAGAAATTGACCTGTTGGAACAGCCTTTATTGTGGATGGTGTATGGGCAGATGTTGCCTCAAGAAGGGCATTGACCGATGTCGATTTTCTGAAGACATCAGTCTCCAGTCTACCATCGTGTCCCTTTTCCAGCATAACATCAAGGAATTCCATCCTTTCAGTGCTGGATTTTAATGTCAATCTAATATTGAATTCATTTGAATTCAGCTCATTCATGAACTCCAGCAGCTGAGACTCCGACCCCTGCCAAAAACATAAAATGTCATCAATATATCTCAGCCAGCACTGCACATGGGTCACGGCGCCCACCCCTCCGCATTGAAAAACCAACCTCTCCCAGTACCCCAGGAAGAGGTTGGCATACGAAGGGGCACACGCCGCCCCCATGGCAGTGCCACGCTGCTGTAAGTAGAATTGGTCACGAAAAACAAAAAAATTATGTGTCAAAATAAATTCTAATAATTCCAAAATCAATCTACAGGTGTCGGAGTCCCAGCTGCTGGAGTCCAGGAAGAACTTCACTGCCCTCAAGCCGTCACTATGCCGTATACAAGTATACAGCGATTCCACATCTGCTGTAACAATCAGCATGTCCTCTTCCACAAAGATCCCATCAATCCTAACCAAGGCGTCCGTCGTATCCCTAATATAAGATGGTAAACTCTCCACCAATGGTTTGAGATAGAAATCTATAAATTTGCACACAGGGTCACATAGCCCATCTATTCCTGATACTATCGGACGCCCTGGAGGATTGAGGGGATCTTTGTGGATTTTGGGTAGGAGGTAGAAGGTTGGGATCTGAGGAGACGCATTACTTAGCCCTTCAAACACTTTTTTTGGAATAATCCCTTCATCAAATGCCCTCTGCAAGATTTTTTGTAATTCTGTCTGATAACTCACAACAGGATTATGTGTGAGTTTTTTGTATGTATCTCTATCACGAAGCTGGCGTTGGGCCTCTTTCTCGTACTTACTCGTTGGCATTACCCCCTTTGTCAGCCGCCTTAAGGACTTTATGGGCTATTTGTAATAGTATTTATGGACTAAAAAAATTAAGGGTCATCAATTCCGCTACACGGAAACCGCAAAATACTATATTTTCTTTTGGTGTCCATTGGAACTATTGTGTGTCAACAAATTATCTGACAGATTTTTTTAAGCCAAAGCCAGGAATGGATTTAAAAAGGGGAGAAATCTCAGTCTTTCCTTTATTACTTGTTCCTGGCTTTGGCTCAAAAAAAATCAGATAATCTGTTTGTGTAATAGGGCCCTAAGGCATGTGCACAGGCATTGTCCTTTAAATTTCTTGGTGCCTTATTACATAGAACGATTATCGGCTGAATAGGCAGACATAGCCTGTGTAATAGGGCCAAAGATCAGACAATAAATGTGTAATAGTGGATGTACAGCCCATGGCTGATACCTACAAAAAAAAAGCATTAATGATCCTGCAGTCGTTCATGCAGATCTTCTTATCTGGTGATCAAGCTGCCATTGTAAATAAGCACCAATCCAGGACATATGGCCTTTAGTGACTACCTTATGAGTACATGTCGCTCCGTGTATTGATGTGGTCACAGACATTCCTATCTCCTATACAACAACAGAATACCTTTCTATACAGCCCAGACTTGTTTCGGATTCCTCTCAATACAAGGTATGTTTACATGGGACCAAAATGCTAAATATTCGGGGCAGGCTTTCCCAATTATCTAAAATAGGCAGTGACCCTTTAAGGAGTTGAAGCCAGTGTCATCGCTACCATGGAGGCAGACCATGCGACCCTTACTGGGCCTGTGAAGCAGAGAGACGTGGTCTGCCTTTATGGTGGCTATGACACACAGCACCCACTGGCTCCCTGCCAGTCTCTCATGTGGCTGGAGACAGCATTACACCTCCAGCCACAAGAACCCCCGCAGTACTGAGTTGGCCTTCAGGTCATGTGAGTATGTGTATCACGTGAGTGTGAGGGGGCAGTGCCTACAGGATTCATGGGACCCCATACAGTTTCTTGCAGCTCAATTCCATTAAAGTGAATAGGGCCGAGCTGCAACCTATAAGGTATGAACAGCTGGTGCAGTTTTATATTAGTGGAAAGTAACCATGTCTTCTAAACCTGCACAACCCCTTTAAGGCAGATATGAATGACATCACCCCCGATGACATGTGTGACTGGAGCTGGAGATGATTTCAGGAGATGAGTGCATCCATTTCAGCAGCTATGATGAATCCTGCAGGTGCTGTGCACATAGTATAAAGACCCTTATTCATCTATGAGGGGACACAATGAGCGGTTTATAATATTCGGATACAATCTGGACTCGTTCTTCTCGGGTAACTTAGCCGGATGGTGTTTCTTGAGAAAACGCCAAAATGAGTCACTTTTATTACCAATAACTATGTAAATAAGAAGTAACGATTGGTTATTACAGACATTTACGTCTATTGAGGATTTTATTATATGTCATAACTAGATAATAGCTGACCGTAATACCGACACCTAGCCAACATAAAACCTCAACAAATGAGTTATGACTAAAGCCACGTGCGAATAATATTTACTGTATCCCAAGCAGCATGTACAGCATTCAAAAACATGGCTGCTTCTTCCAAAAAGAGCACCACACCTGCACCCAGGCGGTATGTGGTATTGCAACTCAGCTCTATTTAAATGAATAGGACTGAGCTGCAATACCCCATACCACCTAGATACAGGTGTGGCACTGTTTTTGAAAGAAGGCAAATATATTTTTCTAACTCCCTGCAACCCTCTAATGTGGCTTATTTTACTAATTGTGAAACTCATTGGAAACTCTTATATTATCGGTTCACACGATGGCTGTAATCTGTACCTTCCACTTGTGTGCTAATTCTAGTAGGAATAGAAGGTACTGGGGAGTGGACAGTGTGAGTGGCGGGATGACTCAAGGCAGCTCCCCATGAGCTCCCAGGTGGCTGGCTACAGCTGGTACTACTCTGGTGCAGGGAACCAAAAGGCATAATGCCATGTGGAAACGTATAGGCCATTTGTCCTCCACTGGGAATTCTGGGAAGAAGGATATACAAAGCAGCTCTGTGATGCCTCATTTTGGAGGTAGGTTTCCTTTAAATTCTTGACTCCCATAGGAAGCCTTAGAACATGACTGGAGATTTAAAGTGACACTGTCACCCCCTTTTTGCATTATGACTTCTCTACACAGGTGTCAAGGGTAGGGATGGTCCGAACCTGCCGAGGTTTGGGTTCGTATGAACCCGAACGCTCGGCAGCAGATTCCCGCTGTCTGCCCGCTCCGTGGAGCGAGCGGATCCAGCGGGAGGAACGCCTGGAAAACTGGGATACAGCCTATGGCTATGGCTGTATCCCAGCGGGAATCATTACCAAGGGTTCGGGTTCGTACAAACCCAAACCGACCATCCATAGTCAAGGGTAAATTTTGCAGTTTTCATACCTTATTATATATCATACGTCATGGTGCTTGTTCCAGGTAAAAGTGATCTTTTATCATCTGCAGATTGTGCCACCTAGGTGGGGCTTCTCAACTGAAGCACGACTTAGCCCCGCCCACAACTGCACCGTAGACCCTGTCCCTCTGTGATGTCATAGCCATCTAGGCCCTGCCCCCTCAATGGCCATTGGAACGGCTGGCCTAAAGGTCTAGGCCCCATACCCTCTAGGTAGGCCCCGAGGGGCGGGGCCTATGCACAGGTGACCTCACAGAAGGTTGAGGCTATGGTGGCTATTTGGGCGGGGCGAAGTGGCGCTGTGCCCGTGAAGCTTCGCCCAGGTATCCCAATCCGCAGAAGATAAAAGATCACTTTTTACTGGAACAAGCACCATGATGTATGATATAAAATAAGGTATGAAAACTGCAAAATTTACCCTTTACATCTGTGTAGAGAAGTCAGAATGCAAAAAGGAGGTGACAGTAGGACATGTCCTATAATTTCTGGCTCTATTTTTCAGCACGAACACCTTTCAGGAAAAATCCAGAAGGGTGTCCCTTCCCAATACAACCCTATAGTCTTCAGAAATCTATCCTTTTTCTTATGTGTGCATGGCGCCTGAGAGTCTCCTGACTCCTGACAACCCCAAATGATAACTCTATTAGAGTTTATAATTAGACACAAAAGGGACATGTAGACGAAAGACATATAGCAAGCAGTATAAGATATGACCAGAAATCCTGACCATTGCTTCCTCCTTGCACTACTGAAGCTTTATTGTACGCCTGTATTGTACGCCTTTAGATTTATTATCCTATATGTCATTTACCTATATAGATTTGCATGCTGCAGATAATACTATTCATCCCTGACAATCACCATAAATCTTGTGACAACACAGGTACATGGGCAGGCAATGTCTTTCTGTCACATTCCAATCTGTCCCATGTAATGACAACCAGCTTCCCAGCGCAGAATATTTCCTTGTACTAGAACAAGTGTGTGTTAGCGCAGTGGTGTTTTTTTCACAATGTCAGGTGTTGCTTCCTTCCAATGTCTTCTTGGACTTTACACTCAGGTTGGACCGATACAAGTGGACGCACGTAGGTTCTCCGGGGCTGTGCCCATAACCCACCCTTTTATATTGTAGAGATCTAACAAAAGATTCAGAACATTCCATCAATCATGGAGTAGTCATAGCCTTCAGTAATTAAAGGGGTAATTCAATTTAAAAAAAATTTTTCCCCAAGTGCCAGAGATTTATAATTTACTTATATTAAAAAATTTCAAGTCTTCCAGTACTTATCAGCTGCTGCATGTCCTGCAGGAAATGGTGTTTTCTTTCCAGTCTGTCACAGTGCTCTCTACTGCCACCTCTGTCTATGTCAGGAACTGTCCAGAGCAGTAGCAAATCCCCATAAAAAAACTCTCCTGCTCTCCAGACTGGAAAGAAAACCACTTCCTGCAAGACATACAGCAGCTGATATGAGATATTTTAATAAAAGTAAATAACAAATCTCTGACACTTTTTTTCACTAGTTGATTTAAAAAATTTTTTTGTAACCTACTCCTTTAAAGGGGCATTCTCTGATTCAATGGTTTTTATTGAGGTTTTTTGAAGAAAGGAAACAAGTTAGTAAACAATTAGTATACAAGAAAACGGTATACACATGAGATGTACAGTTAAAAGTATACATCATCTCAGCTAATATAATTATTAGTTGTGATTGGTGTACCCCTTTAAGTGATAAACGTCTGTCTGCCCACTGTCACCACTATGTTATCCTTTAGCTTTCTGATATTATGTATGATATAACAGGAGCAGTTCAGGGCCCCTGCACCAGCAGCATTGTCTCTATGGGGGATATGTTTTTGCTTCTCACACACTGCAAATTTCAGAATCAGAGAGGACGATGTCATGAGAGTCCCAACCCAAGTAGTATTGTGCTCTGCCGGGAGATTGGAGGATGAGGTAGAGATATAAGAAAACTTAAGAGAGAATACTTGTGAACCACCTGTTGCCCTACCAATGTCGGGGACCCGTCCTAGAGGGTGACACAAGCCCCTGACCCTGTTACGTGGAATGAGCGGAATGCTGAGGGTTTCCTGCTGACAACTGCGCAGCGAGATAGAGTTCATAGGCTTCTAGCAACTTTAGTCTATTATTATTATTATTTATTTATAAAGCGCCCTTAGTTCCAGAGCGCTATACAATAGATAGGCAACAGGCAGGAACAATACAAGATCAGAAAACATTACATGAAGGCAAAAGACAGACTGGTACATGGGGGAAGAGGACCCTGCCCGCGAGGGCTCACAATCTATGGGGTATAGGGAGAGAAACAGGAGGTAAAGTGCAGCCATTCAAGTGTGATGCAGAGTTATTGTAGGTTGTAGCCTTGTTTGAAGAGATGGGTTTTCAGGTTACTTTTGAAGGACTTGATGGTGGATGAGAGCCCGATGTGTAGGGGTAGAGAGTTCCAGAGTATGGGGGAGGCTCGGGCAAAGTCTTGGAGGCGGTTGTGCGAGGTACGAACAAGGGGGGAGCGGAGACGGAGGTCACTGGAGGATCGAAGGTTGCGTGAGGGACGGTAGCGGGATATCAGGTCAGAGATGTACGGAGGGGACAGGTTGTGGATTGCCTTGTATGTCATGGTCAACAATTTAAAGTCAATACGTTGGGCAATGGGGAGCCAGTGGAGGGATTGGCAGAGGGGAGAGGCTGAGGCAAAGCGAGGGGAAAGGTGGATTAGTCGGGCAGCAGAGTTAAGGATAGACTGGAGGGGGTCAAGGGAGTTAGCTGGAAGGCCAGAGAGGAAGATGTTACAGTAGTCCAAGCGGGAGATAATGAGAGCATGGACCAGCAGTTTGGTGGAGTCAGGGGTGAGGAAAGAGCGGATTCTGGAAATGTTTTTGAGGTGAAGGCGGCAGGAGGTGGTCAGGGCCTGAATATGTGGTTTAAAGGACAGGGCAGAGTCAAAGGTGACGCCAAGGCAGCGGACTTGGGGGACAGGGGACAGAGTACAGCCATTGATAGTGATTGACAGATTAGAAGGCGGGGTGGAGCGAGATGGGGGAAAGATGATAAGTTCTGTTTTGTCCATGTTGAGTTTTAGAAAGCGGGAGGAGAAGAAGGAAGATATGGCCGATAGACACTCTGGAATCCTGGATAGCAAAGAGGTGACATCCGGACCAGAGAAGTAGATCTGAGTGTCATCGGCATAAAGATGGTACCTGAAGCCATGGGATTCTATGATATGTCCCAGGCCAGAGGTGTAGATGGAGAAGAGAAGAGGCCCGAGTACAGAGCCTTGGGGAACACCAACAGTAAGGGGACGAGGAGAGGAGGTGGTGTGGGAGTGGGAGACACTAAAAGTGCGGTTGGAGAGGTAAGAGGAGATCCAGGAGAGAGCAAGGCTAGTGACACCAAGGGATGAGAGGATTTGTAAGAGGAGAAAATGGTCAACTGTGTCGAAGGCAGAAGATAGGTCAAGGAGAAGGAGCACAGAGTAGTGGCGCGAGGTTTTGGCAGTCAGCAGGTCATTAGCCACTTTGGTGAGGGCAGTTTCTGTGGAGTGGTGGGAGCGGAAACCGGATTGCAGGGAGTCAAAAAACGAGTTGGATGAAAAATGTGAGGAAAGTTCATGGTAGACATGTTGTTCCAGGAGTTTTGAGGCAAAGGGGAGAAGCGAGATGGGGCGGTAGCTGGATAAGGAGGTAGGGTCAAGGGATGGCTTTTTGAGGATGGGTGTGATGGTTGCATGTTTATATGGAGATGGGAAGATGCCAGAAGTTAGTGATAGATTGAAGAGATGGGTAAGTGCTGGGACAAGTGCTGAGGAGAGGTTGGGGATAAGGTGGGATGGAATAGGGTCAAGTGCGCAGGTGGTGAGGTGCGATGTGGAGAGTAGTTTGGAGAGATGTTCTTCTGTGATGGTGGAGAGGTGAGTTAGTGGGGGCGGGCAGTAGACAGGCATTAGGGGGGGCTGAGGGGACTGTGAGTTGAAGCTTCCTCTGATGTCATCAATTTTCTGCTTGAAGAATGTGGCGAAGTCCTCAGCAGAGATGAGAGATGTGGGGGGTGGCAGTGGGGGGCGGAGAAGAGAGTTGAAGGTGTTAAACAGTTGCCTAGGGTTATGAGATAAGGAAGATATGAGGGAAGAAAAGTAGTCCTGTTTAGCAGAGGTGAGGGCAGATTTGAACTCAAGGAGTGCTCTCCTGTATGTTTGGAAGTGTTCCTCAGAGTCTATCCGGATCAGTTCTGAGCTGGCGGCCCACTGGAGGATCCTCCAGTTCTCCGGCGGGCCAGTCCGACACTGTGGGCACTAAATTTCTGCTGATGGGACATTGATCCCAGGATTTATTCTGATTGCCATATTTGCAGTTGGGAAGGAAATTTTTCCCTAGAACGGGTCAATGGCATCTGCCTCATAGAGCTTTTTGTCTTTCCCATGGGTCAACACAGTAGACTTATAGGCTGAACATGAAAAACTCTTGTCTAAGGCACCAAATACCTGCCCGTATTCTGAGGCTATTGTAAGTTTAAGTCAATGTTATCATGACATCTGATAGAAATAGTTTGTGCATTGCTTCAGTCACATAAGGAAGTAAAGAACAGACATGGTGGAATTTTTCAGGGCAGCTCAGTTATTCTTCACCTGGGGCAAGGTATGTTTGCTTCCCTAGCCACGAATTTCAATAGCCTGGTACCTGCCCCACTGGCCTACTTTTATCTTTGCAAATAAATTTACACAGTAAGAAAATGTATAATAGAAATGTGTAGAAGATGTATAGATTTTGGAGAAGGGGGGCTTCATGACAGAAATCATAATACAGCCCTCTGGTGCTGGTGTATGTCATCAAACCTCATCCTGAACAGTGTCCTATAAAAGGTGGGATGACTATTGGTCCATTTCCTCCTCCACTGATGTACTGTTCATAAACAGTGGGGCCCTTAAAGGAGTATTCTCCCCCACTCAAATATAACTTTTCATGTGTTGCTGCCCATGGTGAGACTAACAATTACTTTCATACTTATTATTATCTATTTAGTCTCCTTCTCCCAGTTCTGAGCCGCTGCTTTCTGAAAACAGAAGAATCTGTGTGTGAGCCTTTCTCTCTGTCTTCCCCTCCCCCCCCCCCTCCCTTCTGAGACAGCTGATGTAAACAAGTCCCAGACTGGCTGTATTTGCACCATTGTAGCTTATTTGTAATGCTGGGAGGGTTAATCTGAGGTCATGTTGCAAATGAACTCACTGTAATTAATCTCCCAGCATTACAAACAAGCTACAATGTTGCAAATACAGCCTACCAGGGACTTGTTTACATCAGCCGGAGGGGGTAGGAAGGGGGGGGGAGAGAGAGGGAGAGGGAGAAGCTCACATACATATTTTTGTGTTTTCAGCAGAAAGCAGCAGCTGAGAACTGGGGGAAGGAGACTGAAAAGATAATAACAAGTATGGAAGGAATTGTTAGTCTCATCATGGGCAGCAACATATCAGAAGTTATGTTTGAGTGGAATACTGCTTTAAGAACCTTTTATTTACATTTGCATCCATCTACATGTAATGATATAGGATTACACTGATGGTCCTGGTAATCCGTTCTAAGCAGAAGATGACTTTAGCTGGTTTATAAGTGGCAGACTATACTATGACTGAAATCCCAGTTAGGTGACCGTGCTGGTGTTAAGCTGCAAATCTCAAATCACTAAGCAGATGTAAGATCACCAAGGGACATGAGAAATCTTACATCTACAACATCCACAAAATGTGCTAAATCCACACGTTTCACACAAGTGCTGTTACATTTACAAGAATCTGTAGACGAAAACTCTCTCCAGGAGTATTGATAAGATAGACGGTCTTTAAAGGGGTACTCCCGCAAGAATCTTTTCCTTTCAAATCAACTGGTTTCAGAAAGTTATTAGATTTGTAATTTACTTTTATTTGAAAATCTTAAGTTTTCCCATACTTATCAGCTGCTGCATGCTCTGCGGGAAGTGGTGTATTCTTTCCAGTCGTACCTCTGTCCATGTCAGCAACTGTGTAGAGCAGGAGAAGTTTTCTATAGGGATTTGCTACTGCTCTGGACAATCCCTTACATGGACAGAGGTGGCAGCAGAGAGCACTGTGTCATTAATAACTTTGGGATGCTTTTACCTATCCGGCTGATTCTGAGATTGTTTTCTCGTGACATATTGTACTTCACATTTCTTGTAAATTGGAGTCGATACTTATAACGAATCTTTATGAAAAAACCAAAATAACATGAAAAATTGTAAAAAAAAAGCATTTTTCAAACTTTAAACCTTTTCTGCTTATACAGAAAATGGTTATGCCACATAAATTATATATTAAATAGCATTAGCAACATGTCTACTTTATGTTGGCGGCATTTATTAAACTATATTTCATTTTTTTTTAGACAATAGAAAGCGTAAAACATTAGCAGCAAATTTCCAAATTTTCAGTAAAATTTCAAAATCAGATATTTTTAGGGACCTGTTCAGGTTTAAAGTGTATTTGAGGGGCCTGTATGTTAGAAAGCCCCACAAAGCACCCCATTTCAGAAACTGCACCCCCCAAACTCTGCAAAAGCAGATCCAGAAAGTTTTTTAACCCTTAAGGGGAGTCACAGAAATAAAAGCTAAGTGTGTAAGAAATGTGAAAATTTTAATTTTCTGTGCAGAGATTTTATTGTAATCCAATATTTTTCATAATTATAAACTTATTACCAGAAAAATGCACCCCAATATTTATTGCCCCGTTTCTGCAGTTTATAGAAATACCCCATATGTGGCCCTATTGCATTGTTTGACGGAACCACAAGCCTCAGATATAAGGGAGCGCCTAGTGCATTTCAATGGCTCTGTTATATTTGGTGATTTCTGACTGTACCACTTCAGCTTGGCAGAGGCTCTGGGGTGCCAAAACCTAAAAAACACCCCTAAAGGGACACCATTCAGAAAACTACACCCCTCAAGGAATGTAACTAGGGGTGCGGTGAGCATCTGGACCCCACAGGTGCTTCACAGATTTTCCCAACAATATGGCTTGAAAAAAGACAAAAGTATTTTTTACACTAAAACGTTGTTCTAGACTTCATTTTTTCATTTTCACAAAGGGATAAAAGGAAAAAAAAACACAAAACATGTAGTGCAGTTTCTCCCGAGTAGAGAAATACCCCACATGTGGACATAAAGTGCCAAGCGGGCGCAGGACGAGCCTCCAAAGGGAAGGAACGCCAATTGGCTTTTGGAAGCTGGATTTCACTGGAATGGATTTCAAGGGCCACGTCGCATTTACAGAGCCCTCGTGCTGCCAAAACACTGGAAACCCCCCACAAGTGACCCCATTCTGGAAACTACACCCCTCAAGGAATCTAACTAGGGGTGCAGTGAGCATATGGACCCCACTGGTGACGGGCACAAATGTGGAACAATGTGACGTGAAAGTGAAAAATGTCATTTTTTTACTTTCACGGCACAAATGTGCCCGTCATCAAGGGGTCCATATCCTCACTGCACCCCTTGTTAGATTCCTTGAGGGGTGTAGTTTCCAGAATGGGATCACTTGTGGGGGGTTTCCAGTGTTTTGGCAGCACGAGGGCTCTGTAAATGCGACATGGCGTTCATCATCCATTCTAGCCAAATCCAACCTCCAAAATCCAAATGGCGCTCCTTCCCTTGAGAGGCTTGCCCTGCGCCCACATGGCGCTTTATGTCCACATGTGGGGTATTTACGGACTCGGGGAAAATTGCTCTAAACATTTAGTGTGTTTTTTTCTCTTTTAACCCCTTGTGAAAATAATAAATTCAAGGCTAGACCAACATTATAGTGTAAAAAATTTAATATTTCATTTTCACGCCACATTGTTCCACATTTGTGCCCGTCACCAGTGGGGTCCATATGCTCACTACACCCCTTGTTACATTCCTTGAGGGGTGTAGTTTCCATAATGGGGTCAGTTGTGGGCGGTTTCAACTGTCTTGGCAACACAGGGGCCTTTTAAATGCAACATGGTCCCTCGAAATCCATTCCAGCCAAATCCAGCCTCAAAAAACCAAATGGCGCTCCTTCCCTTCGGAGGCTTACCCTGCACCCGCATGGCGCTTTATGTCCACATGTCGGGTATTTCCGTACTCAGGGGAAATTGCGCTACAAATTTTGTATTTTTTTTTATTTTTTAGCCCCTTGTGAAAATGAAAAAATCATGACAAGATTAATGATTTAGAGTAAAAAATTAAAACAAATTACACTAAATGTTGGTCTAGCCTTGATTTTTTTCCATTTCCACAAGGGGTTAAAAAAGAAAATAAACGCAAAGCGTGTAGGGTAATTTCCCCTGAGTACGAAAATACCCCACATGTGGACATAATGTGCCATATGGGCACAGGGCAAGCCACCAAAGGGACAGAGCGCCATTTAGAGGCTGGAATGGAGGATGGAGGCCATGTCGCAATTACAAAGCTCCTGTGCTGCCAGGACAGTAGAAACCCCCGACAAGTGACTCCATTCTGGGAACTACACCCCATAAGGAATCTAACAAGGGGTGCAGTGAGCATATGGACCCCACTGGTAACAGGCAAATATGTAGAACATGTGCCGAGAAAATAAAAAATACCATTTTTTTCATTTTCACGTCCAAAATGTGGCCGTCACAAGGGGGCCATATCCCCGCTGCCCCCCTTGTTAGATTCCTTATGGGGTGTAGTTTCCAGAATGGGGTCACTTGTGGGGGGTTTCTACTGTCCTGGCCGCACAGAGGCTTTGTAATTGCATCATGGCATCCTCTAATGGGAATGGCGGCCATACCTACTTAGCTGGGGAAAAGGGACAATTCTAATTTATTTGGGGGTATTAGGCCAATTATTAGTTTATAAGGTTGAAAATGACAGGTGTCCATCAAATTCAACCTGTGTTGATCCAGAGGAAGGCAAAAAACCCTTGTGAGGCAGACAACAGTAGCCTCATCACAGGGGAAAAATTCCTTCCCGACTCCATAATGGCGATCAGAATAATCCCTCGATCAACATGACCCCTGAAATAGGAATAAGGGACAGAATTTAGAGAATGTAGAACCCTAATGACGTGTGGTGCGCCTTGAAGCGATCCAGTATGCAGAGGCCGGGGTGATCAGGACAGGTGGCACACTGGAAAATGGCGTCCTTCCTGATCCCCCTGTTACACTCTGCACTTCTTCTGGGGTCTCCCTTTCTCCAGTGTGGGGGACGTCACCTGGAAAATGTTGCCCTGGTGAGATACGGGGTCCTTCATATCCAGAAGCGCTGGGTCCGCTCCATGGCTGCTAAATATTAGGGCTCTATTACTGCTTCTGATATTTTCGGATCGTGCCGCAAGCTACAGTAGCTCAGGCAGCGAGGGACCAGAAGAGGGGGGCGCTGGTATAAGAGTTATCCCCGTACAGGTGGTGGTAACCTTTATCCAGCAGTGGGAAGATCAGTTCCCCAACGATCTTGTAACACCTGGAGTAGTGGATCCACTGGACCGTCACCAGCGATGGCACTAACCTCACCAGGGAGCGGAGTCTAAGGGGCCGCTGGTATTCACCAGAGCCCGCCGCAAGGCGGGATGGACTTGCTGCGGCAGGCGACCCCCAGGTCGCTACCCCTGGCTTGGTTGCTAGTGACGGCAGGCGAGGCGTGGCAGGAGCAGTAGGCAGGAGATAGTGCTGGCAGAGGTCTGTAGGCGTAACCGCAGGTGACCGGCTGAACACAGGAGCAATGGAGTGACAGGGAAGCAGGAACCAGGAACAAGGACTAGGGACCAGGTAGCGGATAGGAATCAGGAACAACAGGGGGCTGGGCCAAACGCTATGGGAAGCATGTAGAGGCTCCAACACAAGGGACAGGGCATGCTGGGATTTATAGGGAGTGATTGGTGCAATTAACCAATTAAGGGCGGACTGGCCCTTTAAATCTGAGACAGCGCCCTAGGAGCCGGGGACGCGCGCGCCGGCCGGCACAGACGGAGACAGGAGCGGAGGAGAGGTGAGGCGCCCCCAGGGGCCGAACTAGCAGCAGCGCCGGGTCCCTGCACAAGGACCCCGGCGGCTGCATGGGGCAGGAGGAGGTCGCGGCGGTGGCCCGGAACACGGGCCGCCGCCGCGGCCGTGACAGATCTCCCCACTAACTCCGAGGATGGGGGGGGAGGCATCTGGGGGTTGGATTTGGGTGTCCCTTCCATCATACACTCTAAGTGTACGTGCACACTGCGGAATGGCGAAGGATAACCCTTTGTGCATTCCGCAGCTGGCACCCACCGGCAGACTGATGCGGGCGCGCGTCTCCGTCCGTGTCATAGACTCCATTCTATGCACGGGCGGATTCCGCTCTCCGTCAAATGTGTTCATTCTTTGGACGGACGATGGAATCCGCTCATGCATAACATGGAGTCTATGACACAGGTGGAGACGCGCACCTGCATCAGTCTGCCGGCGGGTGCCAGCTGCGGAATGCACAAAGGGTTATCCTTCGCCATTCCGCAGTGTGCACGTACCCTAAATCTGTAAGTGTACCCTGAGGTACTCTCACAGAGTTTGTAGAATTTCACGCCATACCGTCATCTCTTATTGGGACGGTACTGGCGGAAAAGACGTGTCTGGGAGGCAACGTACCCTACGCTACCCCCCCCAGACACGTCACTGGATGATGAGGATGATGAGGGTGAATGGAGGAAAGAAGGATCCCCCCATTCATCCTCACTGGCTGTTTCGGTGTCGGAAGCAATAATAGAGTATGCGTCCGACACCGAAAATACCCTGGGGGCCATCTTTATACGGGGATTGGTATATGGGGTATGTAAATGTGTAGTGGTGTAGTGTAAAACTTTATTCCGTGTAGTGTAATGGTGTTTTTTACATGTTTTTTTTAACATTAAGTATAAAAAAAAAACTACGCCAAGAAAGGAGTTGCTGATACACGCCGCACTTATGTGTGGCACTTATAAGCAGACCGTGGCTGTAGGATATAGGAAAAAAACACTCTACGCCAAAAAGGAGGAGTTGCTGATCAGCGGCGCACTTACGTGCAGGCCCCCGCAGACCCAATCGCCCCCCCCCCCCCCCCCCCCACACACACAGCTCCGACCGCCCCCCCTGCAGCCCTGGCCGCCCGATCGCCCCCCCCCCTCCCCCGTCGGAGCCCCGATTGCACCACTCCCCCCCCCCCCCCCCGCGTTTTACCCCAGGTTTCTTTTACGTAGCAAGAGACATGAGAACCCCAACCCTAGGGCACAATTTAACCCTGACAAGTGTGGTGTCCCACCACGGGTGTTGCTATTGGTTGCATCCTTCGCAAAAGTCTGTACTTAAAAGTGTAAGTGGTAATGTAGCAGTACCAAAGTTTTACCACTAGATGTAGCTGTAGGAACTAAAGGGTTATTGTTTTCTTATGTACCACATGGATCTGTACACCAATGAGAGTTCTCTCTTCTTTTAACCTATCACCTTTCTCTTTACATCTTACACACGCACCCCTCACCCACTCACAGCACAGTTTACACATGCTGTAGGAAGGAAGTCACATGGGTAGAGGAAGTGTGAGGTCTTTTTGCCTTGGATTCTGTAGAGGATGGATGCAAGATAGGACGCTCCCTACATTATTCAAGTTGGGCCCTGGCTCCTGCCAGGTCCCTAGTCGGGAGAGTGTAGTCAAGACGTTGAGCAGAGCACATGTATATGCAAGACCTAGACACAGTTTTCCCTCAAGCAACCCTATTACACACTATGCAGTGTTAAGTTACTACTAGTGAGGACAAGTAAGGGATCATCCTAACCCACTCCGTAGACATTGTAACACAGTGCAGGACAGTATCCACAAGAAGTAAAGGAACTGATCCGGATAGAGCAAAGTTGCTAGAAGCCTAAGCACTCTACCTCGCAGTGCGGGTGTAATCAGAGAACTCTGAACACTCTGCTCATCCCAGATAACAAGGTCTGGGGCTTGTGTCACCCTCTAGGACGGGTCACCCGACACTGGTGGGCAATAGGTGGTGCAAAGACCAAGGAGTTAAAACACAGGCACAAGTAGTTTCTCTACTTTCAAGTATTCTACTTAATCTACCTCTAAAGTTCTGGCACAGCACAGTACTACTTGGGTTGGGACTCTCTCGACATCCTCCTCTCTACTCTTCCGATCCTCTTTTATCTCTCAGCACACAACCCAGCCAGCACGGCTGTGTCACCTTTTCACTCTCGGTACAGATCTGGACTCTAAAGTATTTAGCAACGTATCAAGACGAAAGTGTATTATATGTTCTCTGTATCAAGTATCTTCACAGTAAACACGATTATATTTATTTTAACGTGACTCTGTGGTTCTTCACCAAGTACCGACACAGTAATCCCCCTTTCCTTGGGTTATTTCCCCTTCCTGTGAGTGGCAGTGTGAATACTCCGGTTGGGTCACTACTCCACTCTGGACCACCGTGATAACTGCCCAAAGCACCACCAAACAGCCCGGGTGGTTACTTTCCACAGGGGAAAAGGTATAGCCAGCCCACTCAAAATAAAAGCAGGTGTGCAAGCATACCTGTGTACCCAACTGGCCCTGGCGTCACAACAACATAACACCTGGCTGAGCGGTGCCTCAACCAACCACCACCGGAGTCGCGTTACACTTCACCACCTGGCAAGTGACCGATCGCGCCTCACAGTGGGGCATCACCACACATGCAGATCATAGACAAGAAGTGTTGTTATAGGAGTACAGAGCCAGAAATGTTACAGGCACAAGATGGTCAAAGGGATTGTTGAGGTTCCCCTGTAGGATGCTTTCACACAGGCTGTTTTTGATGAATTTTTTAAAGTAGTTTTTGAAGTGGATAGAAAGGTTTTTTCCTATTTCACACGAGGTTTCAGCTTCATAAACTGCATCAAAATGGCGTGTGACCCTTCCCTTAGGGGATATTATACATGATTTATTGGATATGATGTAAGGGGGATGTGTGGGGAATTCACCGCCGGTGTTCAGGTGCACATCCATATAAATATCTATGAAATTTGTAATTTTATTTATTACTCAATATGTCCTGGCAGGAGATAACAATGGGTGACACCTCTATCACTCCTTGCACAATCCTACATTTCCTGTAATTAATTAAAATGATTCAATCAATTTCTTGAACTCTGACGTATATTATGACATCACCAAGTTATGGGTGAAACATTTTCCATTCACATCCAGAGCTGTTTCCAGAATTTTGCGGGTTGTCCTTAGTCATGTCATTAGACATGGCTCAGCCAAACCCACCTGCTGACCATCTAATGTGTATGGGGGCTCCTGGCTTTGCCCATCAGATAAGAATCGGGCATTTTAGATTTCAGACGCCCTAACCCCTTTGTTTTCCAGGAAATAAGCCACCGCCAGAGCTGCCTGGCAGCGGCTCACCTTTCTTCTCCTTATTTAGAAGACATGAACATTTAAAAGAAGAGACAGTTAATAGCTGAATGGACATTCCTCCCACAGCTATTAAAAGTATATGGGAACCTAATAATAGCCGTCACCCAAATATTTGTTTGCCCGACAGCTTTCTCTCCTGATTCCCCATATGTTTGGCAGGGTCATATTTTCTTGAAAATATCAGAGGATAAAATGCAACATGTTTTATTTTTTATTTTGTATGGCCATCGTCTGTTAGGGGAGAGTCAGGCGGCCACTATATACATCAGACGGTTGGCTGCTCCCACTGACGTTGGGGGATTTGTCCGACACATTTCTAATGTATATGTATATACCCCACCATACAGCTCCATCAATCTCAGCTTCCAGTGAATGTGACTTAGGGGGATAATGGAGACAAAGGGCAGTCGCCAAATTTACTAAGAATATTTCAGAAGTTAATATATAACATAGTAATCTTAGTGTCTGATATTGGCAGCTAAAAATACACTGATCCATCGTTATCACAGGGAGGGAGCTGCTGATGATTGAAGGGGATGGTCATGTGAGTGCTGTGATATACTTACTTTCTACCAGGCACAGCTCCATACATTCTATAGTGGCTGCACCTGGTATTGCAGCTCATGCCATTCACCTGGGACGGCCTCGCCCAATATACAAAGCTGTGCCTGTAGGAAATGAAGAGACATTGAATTGGAACCCCACCATATGTATATTGATGGCCTAGTCTAATGGTAGTTTACATCCCCCCAAACAAACACTAAATGAGTTATCTAAGTTTTTAAAACTGATGGGCCCTCTCTATTACATCTCCAGCAGGTGTCCAACTCACAGCCCCCCCCCCCCCACACACTGTTTGAAGGGCCATGGCAATGCAGTCTCTTCACAGCACCCATCTTTCTGTCTCCGCCAACGTTCCCTTTAAGCTGCACAGCACCCGGATGCTCAGCTCACAGGGAGGCCCTGCTCACTGCCTCCAGCCGCCCGCTCAGCCCGAGATGGCGAACCTATGACACGCGTAGCCATAGTCGCTGTATACGGAAAAGTATGCGGCTGCATGCAAGCTCCAAGACAGCCCCACGGCCTTACAGTGCGGCCCGACCCCACATATTCCCCGCCCCACTTGGACGCATCTACTGTGACGTCACCCAGCACAGTAGCTGCGTACGGCCGGCCACAGCGGTGTCGCACTCCAGCCCCGTCTTGCTCCTGCCTCCAGCCCCGTCTTCCTCCTGCCTCCAGCGTTGTCTCCTGGTGACACAGCCGGTATCCTGGACCGCAGCAGTATTGTAAGTGTGCGTGGGGAGGGATGGGGGTTGGGGCATGGGTCAGGTAGGGTATTGTGTGCGTGTGTGGAGGGATGGGGTCAGGTTGGGTAGTGTGTATGTGGGTAAGGAGGTCAGGCGTGGTAGTGTGTGTGGGGATGGGGGTCAGGTAAGGTAGTGTGGGGGAATGGGGGGTCAGGTGGGGTAGTGTGTGTGTGTGGGGATTGGGGGTCAGGTAAGGTAGTGTGGGGGGATGGGGGGGTCAGGTGGGATATTGTGTGTGGGGATGGGGTCAGGTAAGGTAGTGTGGGGGAATGGGGGGTCAGGTGGGGTAGTGTGTGTGTGTGGGGATTGGGGGTCAGGTAAGGTAGTGTGGGGGGATGGGGGGGTCAGGTGGGATATTGTGTGTGGGGATGGGGTCAGGTAAGGTAGTGTGGGGGAATGGGGTGTCAGGTGGGGTAGTGTGTGTGGGGATTGGGGGTCAGGTAAGGTAGTGTGGGGGGATGGGGGGTCAGGTGGGGTATTGTGTGTGGGGATGGGGGTCAGGTAAGGTAGTGTAGAGGAATGGGGTCAGGTGGGGTAGTGTGTGTGTTGGTAAGGAGGTCAGGTGGGGTAGTGTGAGTGGGGATGGGGGTCAGGTAAGGTAGTGTGGGGGGATGGGGGGTCAGGTTGGGTAATGTGTGGGGATTGGGGGTCAGGTAGGGTAGTGTGGGGGATGGGGGTCAGGTGGGGTAGTGTGTGGGGATGGGGGTCAGGTAAGGTAGTGTGGGGGGATGGGGGTCAGGTGGGGTAGTGTGTGTGGGGATGAGGGTCAGATAGGGTAGTGTGGGGGATGGGGTCAGGTGGGGTAGTGTGTGTGGAAGGGTCAGGTAGGGTAGTGTATGGGGAGGGAGGGAGGGAGGGAGGTCAGGTAGGGTAGTGTATGGGGAGGGAGGGAGGTCAGGTAGGGTAGTGTATGGGGAGGGACCGATATTTCGGTGTCAAGTTTTTGATTTGCCCAACTTTGCCTGACCATTGCTCAGCTCTCTTGCCAATCCGCTCAGCTGTGGCTGAAGCTTAGAGGGAACATTGGTCTCCGTTCCTTGTCAGTCCAAGCTACTGCAGCTCTGCCCCATTCCAGTGAACAGCACAATAAAAGGTACAACCACCAAATGTATAGACCTGAAAAAGCGCAGCCCCTTCACACAACTCATACTAAAGCCTGGATAACCCCTTTACAATGTCCTCAGTAAGCTCCCCCTAGTGGTAATACATTTCATAGTGTAACTCTATGAGGAATTGTAGTTCTCTCCTACCCAGATCCCCGCCTTATTATCTTATTATCTTATCATTTCCTTCACCACTACAGGAAGCATTGATGATAATACAGTCTATTATGGGATTACAACCTATTACTTGATAAAGTTACAATGAAGTCATGTGAGGCATTAGTAGTGTGATATAAATACAGAATTACAGCAATAAAAAGGAATTGCCCCATTATTGCTTTATGTGGTGGTAGGTTCAAGTCCAAGACAACACACTCACCCCCCCCCCCCCCTTCACACCTACAGGCGTTATCATTGGTGCCCACGAATGTTGGCTGGAGACAAAAGCATAACTGGGGTGTTTGGGCCCCTAAACCTGGGCTTTCCACTGATGGATTATAATGTGCGCCTGAGGGTCCTGGTGGGGCCATGGCCGTCCAAACCGCCCACATCTAATCTCACTCCGGACAATCTGTGGGCCCACAAGTGATGTGCACCTACAGAGCCAGTGAGCGCACTAAAAAACTTCACCTCCTACAAGTTCCCCCGGTACTGCTCTCCTCCGTTCTCTCCTCCGGCATAGGCAGCATGTGTTAAAGACACTGCCTGCGTCTGAGGTCCTGGACCTGACAGGAGCACATTTTTCATAAATGTCTCCTAAAGTGTCCACCTGCTGAGACCTCCAATAATCAGGTATTATCTGTGGGAAAACCTGGCAGTAAGTGTTCGACTTCTCCACAGCACCTCCGCAGGAGAAATACAGTATTACACCATGCTCTCAAAACAAAAGACTTGACTGTGTAATAGACTCAGACTTGAGAGGTGAAGATAGTGAATAGAGGATTAACTCTATAGGGTGCACTCAATATGGCACATAGAAATAGTTTTTCTAATCTGACCATATCTGTCGTTTCAGGTGACTTTTCAAGATATTTTGTCTTGTGTGTGTACAAGAGAAGTAACACTATATCTGGCCATTAAAATTCTTGTATGTGGAATTTCCAGTGGATTTCTGCTCTGCAAGTTGTTTTTCTCTCTCTCTCTCTCTCTCTCTCTCTCTCTCTCTCTCTCTCTCTCTCTCTCTCTCTCTCTCAGATTCCTAGTCATAACAGCAAACAAAGGTCATTGCTAAGCTTATTTTCAGAGTGGATTACAGTATAGCAGGGAGGAGAGGGAAGATGCTTGATAATAGGAGAAGGAAGCATTTTTGTCTGATAAGATATATTAACCTTTCTTATATTTACTTGAACTATTGATCTATGCAAAGTGTTTATGTAAAGTTTACATTGCCTACAAGGTTATGTAAATTATTATTATTATAGGATATGCAGTTTATTTTATAGAAGCACAATACATAGATGTATTATCTGGGTCCTTTAAAAGTTAAAGGGGTACTCCAGTGAAAAATATTTTTCTTTCAAATCAACTGGTTGTAGAAAATTATATAGATTTGTAATTTACTTCTATTTAAAAGTCTTCCAGTACCAGTTCCAGTATCAGCTGCTGTATGTCCTGCAGGAAATGGTGTTTTCTTTTCAGTCTGACACAGTGCTCTCTTCTGCCACCTCTGTCTGAGACAGGAACTGTCGAGAGCAGAGGAGGTTTTCTATGGGAATTTGCTACTGCTCTGGACAGTTCCTGACATGGACAGAGATTTCTATTCGAGACGACCATAGAATGGTGTCTACGGCACGGGCGGAGATGCGTGCTGCCGCGAACGGGTATGAGTGATGGAATCCACCGGAACTTCGCCGTGTGGATTCCTCAATGTGAAAATATCCTCAGACTGGAAAGAAAACACCACTTCCTGCAGGACATACAGCAGCTGATAAGTATGGGAAGACTGGAGATTTTTTAAATAGAAGTAAACTACAAATCTGTATAACTTTCTGAAACCAGTTGATTTGAAAGAAAAAGATTTTTGTTGGATACCCCTTTAAGTGGATCCAGTTCCAATATAATAATAATGTTAGGGAATTATTATTCATCCACTGTATTGATCTCTCATGTAACTGCGTCCTCCTTTTTATCTGTAAGTTATCAAAACTCGTAAAGTAAGAGTAAATGGTATCTAAAAGTAATAAAAAAAAATAGCTGTTTATTTCATGCGATTTCAAAGTATAAAGAAAAACGTGATTGAATAAAGTTTTGGCATCGATACCAGGAAAAAGACATCAAAGCTTCAAGTGAGTCAAACACTGTACCTGCCGCCTGTCAATGTCACAGCCTGTCAATATTTTATTGTCACAGACAAGGAAGTGGACGTCAAAGTATTTAAGCCTTCGGCAAACACCTCATCATGGCTCGCTCGAAATAAGGAAATAAAAATACATGGAAATGGCAGGTGAGGAGAGGAGCGGAGATGAAGCGTCAAGAAACAAGACACCTTCAAACAAAAAGCCAGTCTTCTATGACAAAGGCTTAAGGGTTTTTAGGAACACCTGTTATGTAGTAGGCCGTGAAATGTACACCTGGGGTGGCCGCTCAGCTGTGGTTTCCTAAGGCGAACAAAGACGATTGTTTGCCTGAAAGTTACTGAAATACAACAGTTACCGTGTATGCTATCACATTATATAATACAGTATGTAGGTAGGAGGTCATGGTGTGGTGACTCAGTCAGTGGTTCTCCGTCCATTGTACCCAGTGGGTAACGCCTGGGCCATGTGTTACATTACTAATGTTGGTTTGTTGCTTCTATGCCTGGAATCTGGTAGTTTAGTGACCCTATTCCCAGTTCGCTATAGTTTAGGACCCTGTGAATTGTTTAGTAGTTTGGTGGCATCTAATAGATGAGTTGGTGCCCATGAACTGGGGCCTAGTGGTTTATTACATCAGTTACTGATGTCTAGTTGTTGGATAACCATGCCCTTGCTGTATACGAAGTACACAGTGTTCAAAGGGTTGGTTCCTAAGTCCCTTGTGTCCATAGGTTTGATTCCCAATGACATGGGGGGAGATTTATCAAACATGGTGTAAAGTTAAACTGTCTCAGTTGCCCCTAGCAACCAAACAGATTCCACCTTTCATTCCTCACAGACTCTTTGGAAAATGAAAGGTGGAATCTGATTGGTTGTTAGGGGCAACTGATTCAGTTTCACTTTATGTTTAATAAGTTTCCCCCATCGGGTCCAGAGGCTTGGTTCTATGTCCCTGTTTCCAGAGGCTTGCTTCTATTCCCTAATGTACAGAGGCTTAGTTATATGTTCCTGATGTACAGAGGCTTGGTTCTAAGTTCCTGATGTTGAGAGGCTTGGTTCTAAGTTCCTGATGTTGAGAGTCTTGGTTCCATGTCCCTAATGTACAGAGGCTTGGTTCCATGTCCCTGGTGTCCAGAGGCTTGGTTCTATGTCCCTAATGTACAGAGGCTTAGTTCTAAGTTCCTGATGTACAGAGGCTTGGTTCCATATCCATGTGTCCTGAGACTTGGTTCCATGTCCCTAATGTACAGAGGCTTGGTTTCATGTCCCTGTTGTCCTGAGGCTTGGTTCCATGCCTCTGGTGTCTAGAGGCTTGTTTCCATGTCTGTGATATACATAGGCTTGGTCCCATGTCCCTGGTGTCCAGAGGCTTGGTTTCATGTCCCTAATGAACAGAGGCTTGGTTCCATGTCCCTGGTGTCCAGAGGCTTGGTTCTATGACCCTAATGTATAGAGGCAGGGGAGCATTTGTTTGGGGGTAAACTCCCGCCAGGTCAGTTGGTGTGGTAGCTGAGTGGGTCTAGGGTCACTTGGGCACTTGTCACGGTAGCCAGGAGTGGCATAGTGGAGTGGAATAGAACCCGCCCCTGACAGTCTTGGCACCTCACCAGCAGAGTTAAGCGTAGTGATGTGTGTGCGGGTGGGGAAGAGACAAGCCAGAGTCGAGTGCTTTAATAAAATGGGACAGTTTACAGGGTGTAACCGTAGTGCAATATGAAAGAATCCTTGTGGCAACAATACAGTCCAGTGTAATACAGTAGATACAATCTTGTGAGAACTCAGGTGCTTGTAGCTGAGGTAGAGATCAGGTGCTTGTAGTAAGAAGGTGCTTTGCAGTAGAGAGAGTAGATGAGTTGCCCAATGTAGAAATGTACTCTGCTGGAAACAGTAGAGGTGTGTAGAAGAAGAGAATAGAGAATACTCATACTCACAGATGACATCAGGGAACGAGATGGCAAGATGCAGGGGCGGCGGTTAGCTCTGCAGTCCGCAGCAGGGGATGTGAACTGCAGTACAGGGGCCTCGGCGGCGGCAACAGGGGGTGCTGGTGATGGCTATAGCCCTGGTACTACTCCCACATCATCTGCTCATACTATGAGCAGATGATGGGAGTAGTAGAACAGTGCATATGTGGTGGCGGCAGGTGTGTGTGCATGTTGGTGATGGGGATGGCCCTGGTACTATTCCCTCATCATCTGCTCATACTATGAGCAGATGATGGGGGGAGTAGTACAGTGTATATGTGTCCAGCAGGGAGGGAGGGGGGAGGTAGTTAGATGCACAGGCACCTCTCTCCCTCCCTGCACGATGCCCTCCAAATGTATTGATTGAACACACTTATGGAATACTTTGGGGAGCAAGGACATTTGCTCCCCAAAGTATTCCATAAATGTATTCAATTAATACAGCATACTGTACATTACCTTACATACACTTCTATAGGCACAATACAGTGCCATAGACTTCTACATATAGTGCACCCCCTGCTGGACACTCCATAGGAATTACAACTGATTTGTGACGTCACGGTTTTTTACAGAATCTAAACCCTTCCTGATCTACTAAATTAAGGGAAATATATATAAGTATATGTGCATTTCCCATAATAAACATTAGGAATTTGTCTACCTTTGCATAAGAAATAACATATTAAAAAATATGTTTTGGCCGGAGCTGTCCTTTAAGGGTTGTACTCTACCTAAAACTGATGTCACAGTATGCTGGGCACAACAGTTGTTATTATCAGGCATGGGTTCCATTAATTAGAATAGGACCTGTGCCTGATACTCTCTGGGTGGCAGCAATAGTAAATATTATTCTCTATCCTGTAAGCAGCCTGGACCATATCAGGCCAACATCACAAGGCAAATAGTGGATTTTAATTATATCCGTAATCTCCCTATTACCTACTGTGCTCCTGTATAATCACAAAGCATACACATACACCAGCATCACCCTCCAAACAACCAGGAAAAACAAGATGGAATACCTGGAACGTCCTGTCACGTCCAGCCTGGTGGGGAGGAGGAAAAAGAAACAAATCATTATTAACACTAATGCACAAAATGTTAATATACAGAATGCAAATATACTATATTCTAATATTACAGCAACATATATAACAATACAATCCAGTCTCCTAGCATCATGTTATAGAGCCGGGAAGCTGAGCGGACTGATCTATTACTATGTGAGGAAGGGTTCAGTATAATCTCATTAATTCATCTCAATCTGTGGTCACTGGCAGAGTCAAGTGGGCGGTCCTATGGAGGTCTATGGGAGGAAAACACTACAACTACAGCGTGGGCAGCGCATAGAGGTTTTTTTTTTGTTTTTTTTTTTTGTTTTTTTTTTTAACCTTCAGGGGTGTACAGTATGGGGGGGGGAAATTCCCCAAATTGTGTAAAGAAACGCTTCACCCTGGGCATGCTGCATCCCCCCAAAAAAAATAATTAAAAAAAAAAAACATTTAAAAAAGCCATTTCAAATATCTATAAACACAAAGAACATTGTGGCGTTTTGTTAGCGCAAAAAAAAAAGTGTGAGACTTCTTCAAGAATCTCTTCCAGTGGCTTGCTTGCGCCATCTGCTGGTGATTCTGCGGTACTGCAGCGCGAATTGGGAAGGATGCTATAGTGAATATCAGGGGGCCCTCCCATTGTGGACCCCAACATTGTTGCACTAGGCATAAAGAGAGTGACGTAATCATCAAGGTATACAGAAAAAATACCCTAAATATATTATATCTGAAGACCGCAGCGGCCGGACACACAAGGGTTAATCGTCTTCTGCATGTCAGTGTGAGCTCCCAGCATGCACCGCGCTCATGTCAACATGGCGGCGCCCAGTGACCGGCAGGCTCCCAATCCTCTCAGCGGGTTCCCGTTCGCTATCCCGGGGGTGAAGCAGGATGGGGGCGCCCAGGAGAGAGAGACCAAGGCTAAGAAGCCGTGCAGGGCCTGTATGGACTTTAAGAGCTGGATGAGGGAGCAGAGGAGGCAGAGTGCGGCCCCGCAGGTGAGCTGTGACCCGGGCACGGTGGGACGCCTTCTGTGTAAGGAACATTGGTGTCGCCCATAGCAACCAATCAGAGAGCAGCTCTCAGCGAGGTTGGAAAGTAGAAGCAATGAGCAGATTGGTTGCTATTGGCAACAGAGTCATTGTGGGGGCGACTGTATAGAGACACTACAACATGAGGGGTGACTGTATCCTGTATACACTGATAGGAGGGGTGATTGTATCCTGTATACAACTGATGGGAGGGGTGACTGTATCCTGTATACACTGATAGGAGGGGTGACTGTATCCTGTATACAACTGATGGGAGGGGTGACTGTATCCTGTATACAACTGATGGGAGGGGTGACTGTATCCTGTATACACTGACGGGAGGGGTGACTGTATCCTGTATACACTGACGGGAGGGGTGACTGTATCCTGTATACACTGACGGGAGGGGTGACTGTATCCTGTATACACTGACGGGAGGGGTGACTGTATCCTGTATACACTGACGGGAGGGGTGACTGTATCCTGTATACACTGACGGGAGGGGTGATTGTATCCTGTATACACTGACGGGAGGGGTGACTGTATCCTGTATACACTGACGGGAGGGGTGACTTTATCCTGTATACACTGATGGGAGGGGTGATTGTATCCTGTATACACTGACGGGAGGGGTGACTGTATCCTGTATACACTGACGGGAGGGGTGACTGTATCCTGTATACACTGACGGGAGGGGTGACTGTATCCTGTATACACTGATGGGAGGGGTGACTGTATCCTGTATACACTGATAGGAGGGGTGACTGTATCCTGTATACACTGATAGGAGGGGTGATTGTATCCTGTATACAACTGACGGGAGGGGTGACTGTATCCTGTATACACTGACGGGAGGGGTGACTGTATCCTCTATACAACTGACGGGAGGGGTGACTGTATCCTGTATACACTGACGGGAGGGGTGACTGTATCCTGTATACACTGACGGGAGGGGTGACTGTATCCTGTATACAACTGACGGGAGGGGTGACTGTATCCTGTATACAACTGACGGGAGGGGTGACTGTATCCTGTATACACTGACGGGAGGGGTGACTGTATCCTGTATACACTGATAGGAGGGGTGATTGTATCCTGTATACACTGATAGGAGGGGTGATTGTATCCTGTATACACTGATAGGAGGGGTGATTGTATCCTGTATACACTGATAGGAGGGGTGACTGTATCCTGTATACACTGATAGGAGGGGTGACTGTATCCTGTATACACTGACGGGAGGGGTGACTGTATCCTGTATACAACTGACGGGAGGGGTGACTGTATCCTGTATACACTGACGGGAGGGGTGACTGTATCCTGTATACACTGATAGGAGGGGTGACTGTATCCTGTATACACTGACGGGAGGGGTGACTGTATCCTGTATACAACTGATGGGAGGGGTGACTGTATCCTGTATACAACTGATGGGAGGGGTGACTGTATCCTGTATACAACTGACAGGAGGGGTGACTGTATCCTGTATACACTGACGGGAGGGGTGATTGTATCCTGTATACACTGACGGGAGGGGTGACTGTATCCTGTATACAACTGACGGGAGGGGTGACTGTATCCTGTATACAACTGACGGGAGGGGTGACTGTATCCTGTATACAACTGATGGGAGGGGTGATTGTATCCTGTATACAACTGACGGGAGGGGTGACTGTATCCTGTATACACTGATGGGAGGGGTGATTGTATCCTGTATACAACTGACGGGAGGGGTGACTGTATCCTGTATACATTGATAGGTGGGGTGACTGTATCCTGTATACAACTGATGGGAGGGGTGACTGTATCCTGTATACAACTGATGGGAGGGGTGACTGTATCCTGTATACAACTGATGGGAGGGGTGACTGTATCCTGTATACACTGACGGGAGGGGTGACTGTATCCTGTATACAACTCACGGGAGGGGTGACTGTATCCTGTATACAACTCACGGGAGGGGTGACTGTATCCTGTATACAACTCACGGGAGGGGTGACTGTATCCTGTATACACTGATGGGAGGGGTGATTGTATCCTGTATACAACTGACGGGAGGGGCGCCCGTACCCTGGGGGCGGTGACGGGAGGGGCTCCCGTACCCTGGGGGCGGTGACGGGAGGGGCGCCCGTACCCTGGAGGCGGTGGCGGAAGAAGTGACTGTATACTTTATGTAGTGAAATGAGTGACTTCTTTCTTTTCAGGAGGGTGACGTGGAGGATAAGGAGCGCCCCGCCGAGTGTCCATTAGATCGAGAAGAGCTTGGCCGCAGTACCTGGTCCTTTCTGCACACAATGGCGGCGTATTACCCAGACCAGCCCTCCGGCAAACAGCAGCAGGAAATGAAATCTTTCATTAACCTTTTCTCCAAGTTTTATCCCTGTGATGAGTGTGCGGAGGACCTGAGAGAGAGGTGAATGCGTCCCCCACCTTCTCACTGAGCGAGTTCTCTGGGGACAAGATGGTACAGGGCTAATAAAGCATATCGCCTTTCTTCCTGAAACAGCGCCACACCTGTCTGCAGGTTGTGTGTGGTACTGCAGCTGAGTCTTACTTTAGTAGAGCTGAGCTGCAATACCAGATGCAACCTGTAGACAGGTGTGGGAGATTCTATATCACTGAGTTCTCCACAGATTTCTCCAGGAGTTGTGTCCATGAAGATCCTGAAGATATTGAATAGTGGACATGGACAGAAAGCAGCATGACCCACTTAAGGAGAATTTGAAAAGGTTGTACAGGCAAAATCCACAGGATAGGGGAAAAGTTAAAGATTGGGGAGGTGTCCAACCTCTGTACCCCTTGTCGATCTCTGTAGTGGGACCCCTGCTTTGTTTTGTGACAGGTTTATTCATTCCTATGGAGGTCCTGGAGACAGCAGAGTACAGCGCTCTTCCTAGGTACTCTGCTTTTTCAGCAGCTTTATAGGAATGAAAAAACGTGTGAGTCACATGCGGTACCCGCAGCTCTATTCATCCCACAGAAGCTGAGGGGTCCACTACGGAGATCGGCAGGTGGTACGTAGGTCAGACCCCCCACGTTCTCCTACTTTTCCCTTTTCCTGTGTATAGGGGAAAAGTCGATTTTGCCTGGACAATCTCTTTAAAGCGACTCTGTACCCACAATCTGACCCCCTCAAACCACTTGTACCTTCAGATAACTGATTTTAATCCAAGATCTGTCCTGGGGTCCGTTCGGCAGGTGATGCAGTTACTGTATGTATTGAAAAACAACTTTTAAACTTGCAGCCCTGTGCCAAACTGGCGTGGCCTAGAGTATCTGTGCCCTAACTTTGCACCGTCCCTCCTCCTCCTTAGGGATGCCCCTGGCAGTATTTTTCCTATTCCTCTGCAGTGAACATTGCATTAGAATGATCCAGCTCATGTGCAGTATTCACACAGCTGATGAATAGGAGTATACCTGCTTGGAGCATTCCTAATGATGAGGGGGACGGGGAGAAGGGACAGAGAGGTTCTGCCAGCCTAATGCACAGACACTTTAGACCACGCCAGTTTGACACAGGGCTGCAAGTTTAAAAGTTGTTTTTTAGGACAATAACTGCATCACCTGCCAAACAGACCCCAGGACAGATGTTGGATTAAAAGCAGCTATCCGAAGGTACAAGTGGTTTGGGGGGATCAGATTGTGGGTACAGAGTCACTTTAAGGTTTTCTTGCCTTGTTTGCATTGACCTGATCTCACTAACGTGACCCGATCTGTTTCCAGGCTGTCGAGTACCCAGCCGGACACCAGTACCAGACACAACCTGTCCCAGTGGATGTGCAGGCTTCACAATGATGTCAATAGGAAGCTTGGCAAGGATGAATTCGACTGCTCCAAGGTGGATGAGCGATGGAGAGATGGGTGGAAGGACGGCTCCTGTGACTGACATGTGCTCACGTCTATTTTCTTACTATCGGGAGAACGCCCAGTGGATGCACAGACATCAGTCAGTTTTAGGTTCAAGTGTATTGATTTTTTGTTGTGTTTTCTCAATGCTGTTGATGTATCGACAGTCTGTAGGTGACGGACGCACATTGACATTTTCTTTAATCGTGACCAATGTGAATGACTATGTAAATAACAGGAGATTCAGCATATGATGCCAGAAAGCCACTTCAAAAGGTCAGAGCTTTCTAAGAGACAGAATAGTTCTCCATTGCAGGCAGTGGGCTGTGCAACTATTTTTGCTTCATAAGACGGACTCGACGACCTGGGCAAAAATGACGTCTCACTTTACTTGTCATAAATCCCCAACATGTCCAATTGTCTTCATTGAGAATCCAAACTGTTGTTTATACAGTGCAAATTTCTTCATTGTGGAAAAAACAAGTGACATTTTCATATGGATACTGTGCAGAAATCATATTGGGTTGTCAGGGCATGCATTGGCTTCATTGTATGGGACTAATGCCTGTCCAAAGCTGTGGCAAACATTGGTGTATTCTTCTGACATGTATGTATAAAAATAAACCCCATAGGGGAGACAGCTGCCAATCAGATACTCGTCAAAAAATGAAAGCAGCAACCTTATTGGTTGATGTCGACAATGAATCCATTTCTTTACACCAGTTGTACAAAGGGGTATTACCAGCTGTCAAAATATTCCCTATGGTAGGATAGGGGATAACAAGCTGATTGTAGGGGTTCCAAAGGTCAGAAGAAGAATATAGGAAAACCGTCCCCACGAATGAACAGACGGCAGCATCTATGTGTTACCAGTGATCCATTCATTCTCTGGGGCTTCTAAACATGGCCATGCACTAAGCTGCCAAGCCTCTTTTCTCCTCTGTCCATCAAAGTACATAAGCATGTGAAGACTTGCTTTTTAGGAGCCAGGGGAATACAGATCAATGATTGATGTCAGCCGTGCAGGATAGGGTTTGTAGTCCTAGTTGCTACCCACATAGGCTGCTCTGGTAAGAAGCACATAGGGCGCAAAAGTTTGACAAAAAAGGTAATTATTAGAGATGAGCAAACCTGGAGCATGCTGGAGTCCATCCGAACCCGAACTTTCGGCATTTTATTAGCGGTGGCTGCTGAACTTGGATAAAGCCCTAAGGCTATGTGGAAAACATGGATATAGTCATTGGCTGTATCCATGTTTTCCAGACAACCTTAGAGCTTTATCCAAGTTCAGCAGCCCCAGCTAATCAAATGCCGAACGATCGGGTCCGGTAGGACTCGAACCTGAACCCGGTTTGCTCATCTCTAGTAATTATACATGCTTAGGTGTTCTATCAAGGCCTTTCAGGTTTTTGGGCAGGTTCAGACTACGGAATTCGCACGGATAAAATACGCTCACTGCCGCACGCCTCTCCGCCCATGCCATAGACACCATTCTATGCACTGGCGGATTCCGCATTCCGCCGAAAGAATTGACACATTAATTCTTTCGGAGGATAGCAGAATCTGCCGACCCATAGAATGGTCTTTGGATTTTATACGCGTGAATTCTGTAGTCTGAACCCGCCCTTTTATACTAACTCAGGAATACCCCATTTAGGCCTGGTTTCTGGGTAAGTCTGGTTGCCAGGCAGAGAAATCAGTCTTTAGATTTTTCAGATCAAGGTAGAAGTGATTCTGAAATGGAAGGCAGAGAGAGGAGAAGGAGGTTTAGCAAGACTAGTGAATGCAAACCCACCGATACTGACCGATACTGGAACAGGACGCTCATTCAGGATGAATGTGAGAGAGGAGACAGCAGAGCTATGTGCCCTCCCCACATCAGTCAGTGAGTGCTTATACAGGCACATACTTATACAGCAGCATGGAGTCCTGTGGCTTCTAAATATATATAGTAACACTGCAAGAGGAGTTAGTACATGGCTATAAAGTCACAATGTCATCCCAGAATGTGATGGAGTCTGCGCTGGAAAGGGAAAGGTAGGACGGCACATTGGGCTATGGTGGTGGCACAGGAGAGCTCCTCCTGTATATGCACAGCATCCCATGGGAGTGAGCAAAAGTGCAGTAAAAAGCATAGAAGGAGCAGGTTGTAACTACCTTAGATTCCTATAACACATTATTCCCGTCCGGGAGTCACCGGTTCTAGGTAAAAATTGACAAGCATGACAGTATAAGTGCTTAAAATGTACATTGTACGTCCTGTTTGTACTCCTGGTTATAGATGAGCGAATTGACAGTACATACAAATCAAATCGCTTTTTTAGCTCTGCATTCGGCTTATCAGCCTGCTGCCTTTGAAGTATGTGCTGCTGTGCCTCTGGTGCCTGGAAAAGAAGAAATTTCCCAGGACTGGATCCAGCTTTCCCAGGCACCTGGAGCAGCACGGACTTCAAAGGCAGCAGGCTGGTAAGCCGATTGCCAAACTAACAAAGCGATTTGATTTGTTTGTACTGTCAATTTGCTCATCTCTACTCCTGATTTATGTTTGCACTGGACCGATTGCTTATATTGTTATATTGCTTATACTGTTATATTGCTTATATTGTTCTACTGCTATAATATACTTATATGAGACTGTGTATTGTGGGCTTATATCAGAGATTGTACACCAGCAGATGCCTGCCATGTTTCTTGCTCCTCCTTTTGTACAAGTGCCATTTTTTCAATGATCTATTTGAGCTGCTACATTGTAAGCCATACAGTGAACTCTATGTTTGGATACTTTCTTTTAATATGGGGGGGGGGGAACTTTCTAAATAAAAAGCTGAGATTGATAACATTATTAGATAACAATTTTATTAGTGCTAAGCGTATATGGTATTCCGATCACAGACCTTTATATAGCTTATCTAGGATAGGCGGAGTAATGGAAGCATGTGATATATAAAGTACAAACTCTATATGGATCTGTCAGCTAGTGACGTCCAGAAAAGAGTAAACTACCATATAGCCCACAATAAAACATTGCACCCTCCTTATCTGCATCTCTGATGTCACTTACTGCAAGTTAAAAACTGACAGGACAACAATGAATTGTACTTTGCTGCTGATATTAAATGGGGTGTTCTACTCCAACATAACTTTTGATATGTTGCTGCCCATGGTGAGACTGACAATTCATTCCATACTTGTTATTATCTATTCAGTCTCCTTCCCCCAGTTCTGAGCTGCTGCTTTCTGCTGAAGACACAAAAATCTGTATGTGAGCTTTTCTCTCTGTCTGCCCCTCCTCCCTCTTTCTTCTGAGATGGCTGGTGGCTTTTTTTTTTTAAACTCGTTTTATTGAAGGAGAAATAGCAGACACAAGTAACAAGTCAAATGACATCCATCTTGTACATGACAGCTCAGCAGAGCAGATATAAATGCGCCTGTGTCCATAAAACAGATACAAACACTGAAACAGGACAGTAAGAACCAAATTACATAGGTTTGGAAAGTGACCACACCACACAAATCATTAACAAAAAAAGAAAAAACACAGCGAAGGACAACTCTACACCAAGGCAGCATAATATTGCCTTATTCATCACCGCGAGGTGAAGGGATATTACGCTCGTCCATCCGCACAAACCTACTAGGTTGAAATGCAGTTAGAGGCGAATCACACCACCGACCCCATACTTTGCGGAATTTCCCAGAACACCCTCTATGTTTATATATAATAAACTCATAAGACAAAACGGAATTGACTAGTTTTTCCATTTACTCACTGATGGGGGTCCGATGTCCATCCATCCCACTGCTATCGTCTTTCGTGCCATAAGGGTATGTGCACACTGAGCAATTCTCGAGGAATTGTAGCTGAAAGTTTTCAGGCAGAATTCAAGCAGAATTTAAGCCCCCCATTGACTTCTATAGGATTCCTCTAGCAGATCTACAGCAGAAAATTCTGCTCGGAAATTCTGCAGTGTGAACAACAGAGCAGAAAACCCATTGAACACAATGGGACTTTGCTCTGTACATATTTTACGGGAGGAATTTCAAGCTGAATTTCGAGCTGAATTTCAAGCTGAATTCCTCGCCTTTTCCTCAGTGTGCACATACCCTAAACAAAGATTCTCTCAGGAAAATCCTGTGATAGTGTGGCCATTCTTCTTCATCTAATAGACCCAGTAAACACACTTTGGGCGTACATGGCACCGTGATACCTATAATTTGCGACAATTGGGTCAACACTTCTGACCAAAAGGCGCCAACATCTGGACAGGCCCAGATCATATGCCAGAAGTCTATGACCTATGATATTCCTCCGAAAGATACCTGCCCATTCTATGCATCCGTACCGGTGTTAAATAGCTTTGATGAATGATAAACAATTGATTCATTCTGTTGTTAACGGCAGGAGAAACATACAAATGGGAGGACAGGATATCAGACCACTCATCTTCGGATAATTCACCCAAAACATTGCGCCATCTATCTTCCACTGGCAGAGGGTTATTCTCTATCCGGTACTGAATAAGAAATGAATATAATGCAGAAATTAGGCCTCCAGGTCCCTGAGACCTAAACACCCCAATAAGTGGATATTCAGAGAACGGCAAAGAAGACCTTGGGAACTGGGAAAGCATGTCTAAGCTGTAAATATCTATACATAGACCCCCTAGGTAAATCATATTTATCCTGCAACTGCTGAAAAGAGCAAAACGTTTGATCCCTGCACACATCTCCTACTCTACATATTCCATGCCGTATCCAGAAGTGAGGTTCCAATTGCTCAGAAAAGTGTGGCAGATTAGGGTGATACCACAATGGCGTTTCCGTCATCACTCCCTGAAACCGTAGTAACTTTTTAACAGCACCCCAGACTTGTGAAGCTAGATTATGTAATGGAAGGAGCTTAGTAGGCTTCAGAACCCCCTTCTCTAAAACTGGCCACAGATGTTATGGCTGGTGGCTTTATCTGCAACCTTGTAGCTTCTTTGTAATGCTGGGAGATTAATCACAGTGAGTTCATCAGCAACCTGACCTCAGAATAACCCCCCCCCCCCAACATTACAAAGAAGCTACAATGTTGCAGAGAGAAAAGCTCACACACAGATTTTTGTGTCTTCAGCAGAAAGCAGCAGCTGAGAACTGGGGGAAGGAGACTGAATAGATAATAACAAGTATAGAAGGAATTGTTAGGCTCACCATGGGCAGCAACATATCAAAAGTTATGCTTGAGTGGAAAACCCCCGTGTGGGCTATACATTCACAATCTGTATAAGGCTATGTTCACACTACGTATATTTCAGTCAGTATTGTGGTCCTCATATTGCAACCAAAACCAGGAGTGGATTGAAAACACAGAAAGGATCTGTTAACACAATGTTGAAATTGAGTGGATGGCCGCCATATAACAGTAAATAACGGCCATTATTTCAATATAACAGCCGTTGTTTTAAAATACCAGCAAATATTTTCCATTATATGGCGGCCATCCACTCAATTTCAACATTGTGTGAACAGAGCCTTTCTGTGTATTCAATCCACTCCTGGTTTTGGTTGCAATATGAGGACCACTATACTGACTGAAATATACGTAGTGTGAACCCAGCCTAAAACTGTTATAAGATCTAAACATCTCAGTGTAGCCTGGTTACAGAATAGAGGCTGGTGTACAATCACTCAAATGATGTCTGCTAAAGACTGACATTGGGACACGGTATTATAGCTGCAAGACCCCGACCCCGTAGGGTTCCACTGAATCAAACATAGATCCCTATGGTACTTTGTAGTGATTAGACCCCCCCTTTTCTTTGTTTTATAAGATGTATGTGCGAAGAATCTGTATCTTATATGAAATAGCATTTTTTGTTTTTTGGGGTGACCCCGTTTAGAGTCCTGCACATGAGGTATATACATTGAGGAATGTAAAATGGTAGGTTCACACTACAAAATCCGTGCAGATAAGTTCCGGCGGAATCCACCTGACCATAGACTGGTGTCTATGGCACAGGCGTATATGCACGCTGCCACGAGCGGGTACGAGCAACAAAATCCACCTGAACTTATCCGTGCGGATTCCGTAGTGTGAACCCACCCTAAGTCAGGAGCCATGTCTCCATGAAGAATGCATCCTGCAATATTGGTGGGAGACGAATCTTTCTTCGTGTCTTAAAGTAAAAGTGCTGTAGACTTTAAAAGCGGGCACAGCATCGGACTGAGAGGAGCAGGAGGGTCAATTTGAGGAACTGCAATAGTGTTGGGAATGAGAAACCTAAGCTGCTATGGACTGGAGCCCTGTTGTCTTTAGTGATGAATCCAGGTTATGTTAAGAATCTGATGACAGTTTGGAGTATGAAGCCTTGTAGAGAGCGCTTCAATCCTGCCTGTGCTGTGGAGCGACACACTTCCCCCTCCCGGTGTGATGATGGGGAGGACACACTGCCCCCTGCTGGTGTGATGATGTAGGGAGAACACAATGCCCCCTGCTAATGTAATAGTGTGGGGAGGACAAACTACCCCCTGCTGGTGTGATGATGTTAGAAGAACACACTGCCCCCTGCTGGTGTGATGATGTGGGAAGGACATACTGCCCCCTGCTGGTGTGATGATGTAGGGAGAACACACTGCCCCCTGCTAGTTTGATGGTATGGTGAGAACACACTGCTCCCATATAGAACCTGTATCATCCATGTCCAACTGTATCTCATCTTGTATCCAAGCTAGAAATGCCCAACTGTATCTCATCTTGTATCCATCCATAGCTCATCACACATATGTCATCATTATATCACACATATGTCATCATTACATCACACATGATGTAATTCCATTCTTCCTGCCTTATGTTTCTGTCAGTGAGTATAGATACAGAACTTTAAGCCTGTGCTCCACCATGTATCACACCCAATGGCTGCTGTCCCCATAGACAGTGATATAAGCCTCATGTCCCCACCATGGTGGAATCTCCCAATGTGACTGTCCCTTTGATAGGTCGGTGGCCCCTCCACATGTCTCCCTCCATTCCATGACAATATGGAGGAACAGGTCTCCCGTAGCAACAACTACAGCATGTCTCCTGTGAGAGGAGCGGAGATCTGTGACATGGACGCCTCCCAGCATGTCACCCTGACTGTGCTGTACTCCGCCAGCTTAGCATCATCACGGAGCAGCAGCAGCAGAACCAGCTGCAAACACCTGCCCTGTCACCCTGTGGTGGATGGATGCAGCACTGCAGCTGAATCATCCTGCTACAGCTCTGCCTCACAGTGAGGTTATGTGTGTACGACCAATCCCTATACTAGTGGATGAGCTGAGACCAGTCACCTCTATAGATGCCAAAAGGGTGCACTACCACACACAAGATATAGACAAGTAATGAGACCCCACCAGCAGAATAGTGAGTGCAGCTCTGGAGTGTAATACAGGATGTAACTCAGGATCAGTAATGTAATGTATGTACACAGTGACCCCAGCAGCAGAATAGCAAGTGCAGCTCTGGAGTGGTGATTGCAGCTCCAATTAGTTTTGGGTGTGGTCCTGCTCTGTGAGGCTGTGCGAGTCTGCTGCTCCTGGGCTCCAAGCAAGCAAGATCTGCCCCTGGGCCTGCTCTCTCCTCCCCAGGGAGGGAGCAGGTTTCCAGGCATGAGCGAGGGAGGCGAGGTCCAGGCTTCTGTTTCCCGTGGTAGGCCGCCGGGGAGCAGGAGAAGCCAGCAAGCGGCCTGTACACCTGAAGATTCGGGGATGAGTCGTTCCACCAGGAGTCGCAGTAATTCCATTCCTACTCTCCCCACTGAGGCTGTGGACAACCGAAGAAGCCGAAAGGTTTCCAAAAAGTAAGAATCTACCTCAGGAAAGCAGAGTGCCACCAGCAGAAAGCCAGGTACTTCTGGGAGAAAGCTGAGTGCTCACGGGGGTGAAGCCGACCTCGGTGAGGAAGGCTGGGGAGTGCAGAGGGCCCGGGAGTCTCTCTCCACCTATGGCTCCCGGGTCATGAGCCACCTCCGTGAGTATGAAGAAGCCAGCAAGTCTCTGAGGAGGCTCCGGGAGGAACTGCGCTACGCCCGTGCCAGGGCCAACCAGGCTACAAAGAGGAAGAAGTCTGAGATCCAGGCGGAAGTAAAGAGACTTGAAGGTGAAATAAAAGATTTGGAGGAGAGGAAAGCGGAGATACGGGAGATGAGTGGTGGATTTAAGGAAAAACTCATAAATGATGACCGTTTCCAGGAAATGGCTGATAACAGAGAGAGAAGGTTGATGGGGCTGCAACCTGAAAGCCAGGTGGATGATGATGATGATGATGACGACAACAACGATGAGATGGATGAAGACCAACAGCCAGACCCACCTGGCAGCCTGCAGCAACACCAGCAGGCTCCGTACAGTGGGACCCCTGCACAGCAGCCAGTGGTGACACCTGCCGACTCAGGGGAGGACAGTGACAGCAGCGGCCAGGAAGGGGGAACTCATGGCCCAGATTAGGATGATCGAGTCCCCAGTGTGCCCTCAGAACTTTGTGTTTGGAGATGAACTCCCAGAGGAGGCACCTGGGGGCAAGAAGGGAAAAACCAAGGCAAAGCAGCAAGAAGTGGTGAGTTACATCTACACCCCCCTCCCTGAGCCAGCCGCAGGGTTGGTTCATTCTGCGAGCCCCGCTACCCAGCCCAGCCCGTGTTCTGTAGTGGACTCGGTGCAAAGGTGCGGTGAGAATACAGATACTAAAAGGGCGTTGAGCTCCAGCCTTGTTTGTAGTAGCAGGGATGGAGCAGAGAAGGCATCGGCCAAACAGGCCGGACAGTGAGGGTGGCCCAGCGGTGGGCAAAAATGCAGACTCCGGTGCTGTAGTTCGCTCCCCTGTGGGAGGGGGGGGGGTGACCCAGTGCCGGAGGTAGTTTCGGTGGCTCCAGACGCTCCCAATAAGACTGGCCAAATAAAAACTGCAAAAAGGAAAATTTTGTTTTGTATTGGCGCCGCTGATCCCGCTGATCAGCGGCATGTGGACAATGCTAAGGACACTGTTGATGAGGCGGAGGGACTGGTCCGGTTGCACCCCCAGCAGTGACGGCCCCTAGGAAAAGTTATGCAGGGGCCGCTGCTGGTGGAGGTAGAATGCCCTCCTCATCTCCAGGCTCTGGGGACGGCATGTTGCGACGGCGTTTCCTGGAGGCTCTTAAGAAGGGGGAAAGATCGATCAATGTAGAGGGAAGAGAGGTTGATCTATCCTACTGGATAGAAAGGCATGGCCTTGCTGCCTTCCGAGAACAAAGAGGAGGGGACACCACTTGGTCCCTTCCAACAGCCGGGCAGGGTGGTTTCCGTAGGAATGTGGTTCGTCTTCGTTGGAGGGGCAGTGATACATGTCCTTCAAGGACCAAGGTGGTTGAGCTCCTGCTGAAGATGAGCTTCAAGGCAACTGACATCTATGCTTTGATACATCCTCATGGTACACCCGAGTTCGATGTCAGTTTTGATCGGTCGGAGGGGCTTGAGCTTTTCTGGTCGAACTATGAATTGATAAAGAACGAGCCCGGCTTGCGGGACTTTGCCGTGCAGGCATTGTCTCGCCAAAATGAAGTCAAGAGAGTGACTGTCTTGACCCGTAATGAGTCACTCTCTTGTGTGGATATCATGACATGGTAAAGGCGGTACGGTGAGGTCATTGGTATTCCACAAAAAAATAGGGATGAGTTTGGCATCTGGTCAGGGGCCTGGACGTTTGTGGTAAAACTCAGACGTTCAGGAAATACGGTTACCCATATTCCATCTTCTGCCTTCCTCGGGAGAGATCGTATCCAGATCTTCTACCAGGGTCAGCCGAAGCTCTGTCACAGGTGTGGCGACCCCACACACTTCAGTGCCAACTGTACGGTACAGAAATGTGCCTTGTGTGGGGGTGTAGGCCATCATGCTGCATCTTGTGCGGAGATTATTTGTCACCTGTGTGGTGACTTAGGTCACCCTTTCAGTCGTTATCCTCGTTCCTTTGCCAATGCGGTCTTGGCCCCGGCGGGTAAAGGCCGAGAGCTGGAATCTGCTGGGGAGGGGACTAGCAGGGGTGAAGGATCTGAGGGGCCAGTGAGGAATAGCAAGAAGACGACGCCAGCGAGACTGAGACGTCTTGATAAGCGCCAAAAGGAGAGGGCCATGGGGGAATCCCAAGTTACTGGGAGAACCTCTGGTCCTGTCCCAGAGGCCAATCATGCTGCTGAGGCCCTGAGAGATGATGAACTGAATGAGGAGGTCAGGAGGTTGTGTAGAGAGGAAAGTGCTGTCACCCCTGAGTCGTCCCATTGTGGAAGCGCGAATGAGGATGACGGGCAGGGATGGCAGGAGAAGAAACGTAAGCGGGGTACAAGTAAAAAAAAGGGAGATTTGAGATCTTCTCCTACCCTGGACCAGGTGCCAAAGGAAGGTGAGACTTGCTCCCCTCTGATCGGTCTTTCCAATCAGTTCCAAGCCCTCGACAACATCTCTTCCTCTCTAGAGGAGGAAGCTGAGGGTGAGGTTCTGAAGGTGGCAGCAAAGCCTCCAGGGGGCGCCAAGTCTTTTTCTCCTGGGGAGGTTATGTCCTCAGGGGAGGGGACTGGCCCAGAGTCTGGGGACGAGGACGGTAATATTGATAAGCCTGGTGATATGGACACTTCAGTATATCTAAAAAGGGTTAAGAGTTCTTCTGACGTGGAGTGTGAGGAGGGTAAGAAGGGGGGTGGGAAGAAGAAAGCCATCAAACTCAATCACCCATGATGGCGGCACCCTCTCCGTTGACGCTGACTTCCATTAATGTAGCCAGCATTAAGTCAGATACGGCTAGATTTGCAGCCTATGATTATTTTGCCCATGTTAATGCTGACATTTTCTATTTGCAGGAGACCAGGCTAAAAGACATGTCATCTATATTTAAAGCCAGAAGGGAATGGAGGAATGGGCCCTCCTACTGGTCTCTTGCGGCCGAGCCGTATAGCGGCTGTCCTTTTTGTCGCACCGGTAGAATGCCGACGGGTTATTGAGTTAGAAATGGGGAGGTGCCTGATTCTAGATGTCCTCATGAAGGGACAAGAACTTCGCCTTATTAACATCTATGGTCCACAGTCCAAGTGGGATCGGAAGTCTCTCTTTATAAGGATCAAGCCCTATCTTTTTACAAGTCGGCAGGTGGTCTTTGGAGGGGACTTCAATGCTGTCACGAGGCCCCAGGATAGGGGAGGTTCCAGAGACAAGCTGACTTATGATGGCGTCGCCCTGAATAGTATAGCTAGTGAGGCTCGCCTGGTGGATGTCCACATCCGGCATACACCAGGCCACGCGGGATTCACCTATCATAGGGGTAGTTGTAGGTCCAGGATAGACAGGTTTTATTTAAAGGAGGAAGCTGTCTCTTCAGCGGTTTCCGTTGTCGAGGTGGAGTTCTCCGACCACTGTTTAATTTTGTTTTCTCTGAATGTTACAGAGACCCCCCGGATGGGTAGAGGCTACTGGAAGCTCAATTCGTCTCTCTTGGAAGAAACGGAAATAAGACAGTCCTTTGAGGATTTTCTTCAGAGCCAGGTACCATTGCTGGGCCTTTGTAGCAGTAAGTCAGAGTGGTGGGAGATGTTCAAAAAAAGGGTTGCGAGATTCTTCCGCCAGCTCTCGAGCCTCAGGAGTCTGGACAGGTATCGCCTGTACCAGGGCCTGAGGAAGAAACTTGAACGTCTTGTCTCGACTGGAGGTAGTCATGATGATATCTCCAGAGTGAAAGCCTTGCTAATGAAGTGCCAGTATGATAGACACGCATCTTTGGTTTTTGAGAGGGATTACGGGAAGTACCGCTCGCCGGACCCTTACAGAAACAGCAAGATGTCAGTGAATAGTAAAATCGTCTCAGGACTGATTGATAGTACAGGATCCCTGAAAAGGTCCAGATCAGGGATCCTGGAGGTCGTCAGATCCTTTTACTCGCACCTCTTGGGAAGGAAGGATCTAGATCGGGATAAGGCCTCAGCTTTCTTGACTGAAACCGTCCCTGAACCAAAGGGAGACCCCTCTCTTGACGTTTTGACAGAGATGATCCAAGAAGAGGAAGTCAGGGTGGCTATTGATGGTCTTGCCCTCAAGAAGTCACCCGGTTTAGATGGCTTAACATCTGAGTTGTATGAGACCTTTAAGGACTCTTTGGTACCCCTCTTGACTGAGGTATTTAATGAGTGTCTCTCCTCGGGCACTCTGCCGAGGTCAATGAGGAGGTCAGCCTTGATCATCTTGTCAAAGGGTAAAGACCCGTCCCGCATTGAGAATTGGCGTCCCATAGCGCTACTCAATGTGGACAGAAAGATTCTGGCAAAAGTGCTGTTTAATCGGCTGGTGAAGTCTGCACCCCAGCTCCTTTCAGGGGCCCAGCATTGCTCTGTTCCAGGCCGCAGTACCTTTAGTGCTGTGCTCGGTGTCCGGGAGGCTGTGGAGCAGGGTAGGGCAGGTCACTGAAAGGGGTACTTGCTGTCCTTGGATCAGGCAAAAGCGTTTGATCGGGTTAACCATGAGTACCTCTGGTCTGTTCTTCTGAGATATGGCCTGCCGGGGGGTTTGTTGATTGGCTTAAGACCTTGTATGCAGGGGCAGAGAGTTTCCCGCTTGTGAATGGTTGGATTGGCCGCTCTTTTGAGGTTGGGTCTGGTGTCCGTCAGGGTTGCCCTTTGAGTCCACTGTTGTACGTGTTTGCAATTGATCCATTCCTTAGGAGGATTGATTGTGGACTGTTGGCAGGGGTGAAAATGGACCCTGCGGTGCCGGATTCCACTCTGAGGGTGGTAGCGTACGCCGATGATGTCACCATATTCGTCTCCTCGCAAGAGGAGGTGCAGTGTGTGATGTCAGAGGTGGAGCGCTATTCAGAGGCATCTGGGTCCAAGATCAACCAGGATAAGTGTGAGAGTCTCTGGCTGGGAGGTGGAGATCCTGGATTTGATCTCCCGGACACCCTTCCAGAGCCCCAGGAGTTTGCAAAAGTTCTCGGCATCGAATTCGGCCAAGGGGATTACCCCAAACAAAACTGGGACAGCAGGCTTTAGATCGTCGCTCAGAAGGTGGATCAGTGGAAGGGTTGGTCTTTGACCTTCAGGGAAAGGGTTAACCTGATCAAAACATTCCTGCTCCCTTTGCTGATATATCTGGGCAGTGTTTGCATTTTGCCAGAGCCGCTCTGGACTCGGGTCTACAGTGTGTTCTTCCAACTGTTATGGGGGAATAGACTGAACCTAGTCAAGAGGGAGGTTACTTACCGTACGAGGAGACAAGGGGGGTTGTGTATGGTCAACCCGTGGTGTTCCTGGTGAATACCTTTCTTAAGACCAACATTGCAAACCTCTGGAAAGAGAGGGCTCCTCCGTGGGTATTCTCCTGTAGGGGATGGTTTCGGCCTTTCTTCCAGGAATGGGAGACAGGAGGGCAAGTGAAGGATCTCCGCACACCACACGGGCATCTTCCGGCTTATGCTACCCTGGTTCTGAAGGTCATTCGTCGGTGGGGTTTGGGGATGTGGGAGATTAGGACTCTGTCGAGGAAATTCCTTGACAATAGGGTCCTGTCATCCCATTTCCAAAAACCGCTGGCGCTCAAGGATTGCCCAAGCCGGGATCTGGAGGTTGGTTTGGGCCTAGTGAATTCCATCAGGATCCCCTTGAAGTTTTGGGACTTGGCTTGGCGCTGCTTCCATGGGAAACTGTATGTGAGGGACAATCTGAAGTGCAGGAGCTCTGAGGATCGGGGATGTCCCCGGGAGGAGTGTGGAGGCATGCTGGAAAGCATGGAGCATTTTCTGCTTCATTGTCCCTTTAATACAGAGGTTTACAACAGGGTGGGCGCTTCCATCGGGTGGCCCAGGTTGGCCCGTCTCTCCTATGCGGAATGGGCCTATGGAGCATTCAGAAACCTTGGTGGCTGGGACCGGAGCACTTTATTCCTAGTCAGCATAGTGGTCAGGTACCACACGTGGAGTGCACGGTGTTTAGTGTCGACGCAACGTAAAATCCTCCCTGTGGATGAGGTGGTTAGGGGCTCACTCGGTGACCTGGTGAAGGTGCGCTCTCTGGAGTACGAGAGGCTGGGGGCTGGTAGGGCCTCTTGTCTTTGGAGGGGCTTTGCCTATAAGGTTCCTTAGCCTGCGTCTCCTCTCCTGGTGGCGGGCTGATGCTGGCACCTTAGTCTTTTGTTTTGTGCTGTAGAGATACTGGAGTATAGGGCTTGCAGGCGCTGATCTTGGGTTTTCGGGTTGTGTGTGGGGCTGGTCTCATTATTGTTGGGTTTAGTAAGTTATATATATTTTTTCAAAAGTTTGCATATTTGTGTCTTTGTATGTTTGTATAAATTGTATATACTGTATATATTATATATGTTTTGTTTGCACCTGGGGTTCGGGTTTAGTGATAGGTTGGGTGGTGGGTAAAAGGGGGGAGGGGGCTTCTGTGGGACTTTGTGGGGACTTTTATATATAAAAAAAAAATCCTGGGCTGGTTCATGGACGTCCGTGATCATGTACTGGGGGCATGGGATGCGGGACTAGCTCAGGGCCAAAAAAAAAAAAAAAATTTAAAATATTATATGTATTGTTTAGTTGTAGGTTATTATTTTGTATCGTGTCTTGTTTAGTTTTAGTTTATTTGTGTAATGATGTCTTGTTTAGTTGGTGTTGGGTTGAGTAGAATTGTGTCAGTGGTATTAGGTTGTGCACAATGCAACTGGGCCAGGGGGTTCACATTTAGTTATTTATATAGGTGTATAGTATATAGTAGTGTATATAGGTGCGTTTATAGGTGTATAGTATATAGTGGTGTATTGTATATAGGTGTGTTTATAAGTGTATAGTATATAGTAGTATATATAGGTTTGTAGTGTATATAGTTTATTAATATGTTTAGCTAAATAGTTTATATTGTGTATATATTGTATATAGGTATATGGGTGTATATATTGTATATGGGTATATATATTGTATATAGGTATATAGGTTGTATGTGTGGAAGAATGAGTGTGGGGATGGACCGGTGCTTTATGTTATGGTTTAATTTTCTATTGTTTTGTTCTGGTCAGATATGGTGCGTTATTTCTGTATTTATTTATTGTTATGTTTAAAATTTTAATAAAAGAAATACAGGATGTAACTCTGTATCAGTACAAGATAAGTAATGTATGTACACAGTGACCCCACCAGCAGAATAGTGAGTGCAGCTCTGGCGTATATTAAAGAATAAGTAATGTAATGTATGTACACTCAGCTGTTTATGTAGATTTATAATATCTGTAAAATGGTGAATACTATATACAATATATAGTGAATTTACTCAAGAATGTAAATCAATTACTGTTACACATCATACTTCATATATATATATATATATATATATATATATATATATATATATATACACACACACACATATATGTGTGTGTGTGTGTGTGTGTGTGTGTGTGTAGACGTTATATTATTTACACTATACACAATGAATGCTTGTAATGATTTTCTATGTAGCCAACAGGTGGCAGGACACCCTTAGGGATAGTCATGGTGTGATCTGTTATGTCACATGCTACCTGCAGATTCTCTGCTTAGAAGCTTGGGGTGTTCAAGGTGCAGCTATCAATATTTAACTAACCCTGATACATAAACATACACATGTGAACATGAACCTATACAAACAGATTACAGCGACATTGCTGCTAGTCTTCCACTAGGAGGTATCATACATAATTAATTCTTATTAAAGCCTTAAAAATAGATATGTTGGAAATGAAGATGCAGCATGCCCCCCTAGTGTACAGTACTGTGTGCCCCCATAGTGTACAGTGCTGTGTGCCCCTATAGTGTACAGTACTGTGTGCCCCCATAGTGTGCAGTGCTGTGCGCCCCAATAGTGTACAGTGCTGTGTGCCCCCATAGTGTACAGTGCTGTGTGCCCCCCCATAGTGTACAGTGCTGTGTGCCCCCCCATAGTGTACAGTGCTGTGTGCCCCCCCCCATAGTGTACAGTGCTGTGCGCCCCCCATAGTGTACAGTACTGTGAGCCCCCATAGTGTGTAGTGCTGCGTGCCCCCATAGTGTGCAGTGTTGTGAGCCACCATAGTGTAGAGTACTGTGTGCCCCCATAGTGTACAGTGCTGTGTGCCCCCATAGTGTGCAGTGCTGTGAGCCACCATAGTGTAAAGTACTGTGTGCCCCCATAGTGTACAATGCTGTGTGCTCCCATAGTGTACAGTGCTGTGTGCCCCCATAGTGTACAGTGCTGTGTACCCCCATAGTGTAAAGTGCTGTGTGCCCCCCCATAGTGTACAGTGCTGTGTGCCCCCCCCCATAGTGTACAATGCTGTGAGCCCCCATAGTGTAAAGTGCTGTGTGCCCCCATAGTGTACAGTGCTGTGTGCCCCCCATAGTGTACAGTGCTGTGTGCCCCCATAGTGTACAATGCTGTGAGCCCCCATAGTGTACAGTGCTGTGTGCCCCCCCATAGTGTACAATGCTGTGAGCCCCCATAGTGTACAGTGCTGTGTGCCCCCCCATAGTGTACAGTGCTGTGTGCCCCCATAGCAGTAGTGGATTATAATAGGGGCGTTTCGGGCGGCAGCCCGGGGCCCTGAGCTTCTGGGGGGCCCATGACCACCCAAAAAGACTTTCAGTGGTGTACTGTCTCTTGACTACACTTCCACCATGATTTGCAAAAAATCATTGTTTTTTTAATGGCAATTTTGCACAAATCAGGACATCATGACATTTTTTGTCCTGTACTATGAACACCACGCTAGTGCCGCCATAGTTACAGTGGGGTGGGGGGGCCCAGGCCTGGTGAACAGCCCGGGGCCTATGGTAAAGTTAATCCGCCCCTGCCCCATAGTGTACAGTGCTGTGTGCCCCCATAGTGTACAGTACTGTGTGCCCCCATAGTGTGCAGTGCTGTGCGCCCCAATAGTGTACAGTATTCCTACAGTTTACACTGCAGATCACTTTGTAGATCAGGTTGGTGAATTATCTTGCACTATTGTGTTTAGTTCCCGGACTTCCTGCAGGACTACGTGGAGCACTGCATATTATAGGTGCGGCAGTCACCTAGTTATCCTGGATAAATGCCAGCAGAATTTTTACTTTCACATTTGTCACCTATCTGAGATCTGATGGCTGTATACGCCTGCTCTTTCTGGAAAGTCATGTGATTCTCGAGAACAGGCTGAAAAGTTATATATACAGTAAGCTTTATGACATGTTATAAGCATCATAAATCTGGCAACCAATGGTCCAGGAATTTGGGGGCAAAAAGAATTCTACATTGGATTACCTGATACTTGGCCCATATACTATATACTACACCAGTTGTGTATTTGAGTATTACAGATGCTATAGGCCTATAGCTGTTGCTGTAGCTTTGGCTGTCCAGGCATGATGGGAATTGTGGTTCTGCAACCTTTGGAGAGGGCCATAACTTTAACATATGACGCCTGTCCGCCTCCATTACTATAGGCCTGTAGCATCTCTTATATTCCGTCTTGTTGATTTACTGTATACTGTAGTGTCCACAACTGAGAACAGGAAAGTGAAGTGCAACCATGGCTATTGTTATCGAGATAGAGGAAACACAATGACTGATACACATAAACTACAAAAAAAGGAACTGAACCACAAGAAAAAGATCAGAATATAAGATATCTGCAGATTCATCACATATAAACTGAATGGGCCTGAGAAGGTGAATATATATAACTTTATAGAAACAGAAGATTTCCCAGAAAAAGATCACCTGGTCCATCTAATCCACACTTATATTGTTATCTTAGGATAGATAGATAGATAGATAGATAGATAGATAGATAGATAGATAGATAGATAGATAATCCACTCGTATTTCTAGCGGCACCACCATTCAGGTTCAGAGTCCGAGTGCCAGCTGGATTGTATCTGACCCACGATACCAATAGCTAAACAATAAACAATGTCCAGCAGCACTTCAAGTGAAAAAGTCTTCAGTGGTTTATTCCATAAAAATCATACAAAATTCAAGTGCAGCACAGCAAATAAACAGGGATATGATGCGACGTTTCGGTGGCCTCCGCCACCTTTTTCAAGCATACCCATTCAGTGAACAACTTCCTTTTTATACATGTGTGTGAAATTAACACGCCTACTAATTAGTTCATGCAAATGTTGTGCAAACTCTTTACTAGTGATCCACCCCCAGTGGCTAAGGTACGCCTCCTCTAGTCTGGCGTACTACATTTAAAAATAAAATTCATTATATGTAATCCATATCGTGAAAAAATCATTTAAATAGTAAACTATAGTGCTCTCCAATAAGTGTTAGCAATCTGTTAAAAAAAAGCTTGAATATAGGTTGCAGAGTATTTCATGCTTAGTTACAAAGATAGCTTCAAATGCCGCGGCGTCTGAACTCACCACCTCAACTGAATCGGACTTCGGGAATAAATAGCAGGGTGAAAGTCCATATAATTATATAGCGATAATCATTCTCAGTATTACTACGGACCATCCAGGGGACATACTCATACATGCAAATAGTTACACTATCGTTTGGCACAGGTGGCATGTTCAGGACGAATAACCTCGGAAATCTTCCCTGCAGCAGACCGCTACTAAGGTTGACATCCATCTGGTTCTCGACGTCCACATCTATCCCGGCCGAATAAGCCTCTTCATTGAAAGGGATCTGAAGTGCATGATTGTGGACCGTATTCCACCATTGGAAAAAGGTGGTGATAGAATTCTAATATTGAAGAAGAGAGAATTAAAATGGATTTTTGACACTGAAGCATTGGGACCTTGGGGCCTTAATGTAGAATATAAAACTAGTAAATATGTAAGAAGGTGAACAATTCCCCATATGATCCCAAATTGAATGTCTTCTCCAGTAGTATTTATATCTGTAACAACTTCTGAGTATTTATTATTAATTTTTTCTTTCTTATTTTCTCATAGATAAGAATTTTCACTTGTTAACCCTGGCAGATGAACTCACCACCACTAGGACGGGAAAATAAGTGTAACAGCCTCTTAAGCAGTGTTTACATGGACCGGAGGGACGTGCGTTTTTGCTTGTATTAATCGTATGCAACAGCCTGGAGAGGCTTATTCGGCCGGGATAGATGTGGACGTCGAGAACCAGATGGATGTCAACCTTAGTAGCGGTCTGCTGCAGGGAAGATTTCCGAGGTTATTCGTCCTGAACATGCCACCTGTGCCAAACGATAGTGTAACTATTTGCATGTATGAGTATGTCCCCTGGATGGTCCGTAGTAATACTGAGAATGATTATCGCTATATAATTATATGGACTTTCACCCTGCTATTTATTCCCGAAGTCCGATTCAGTTGAGGTGGTGAGTTCAGACGCCGCGGCATTTGAAGCTATCTTTGTAACTAAGCATGAAATACTCTGCAACCTATATTCAAGCTTTTTTTTAACAGATTGCTAACACTTATTGGAGAGCACTATAGTTTACTATTTAAATGATTTTTTCACGATATGGATTACATATAATGAATTTTATTTTTAAATGTAGTACGCCAGACTAGAGGAGGCGTACCTTAGCCACTGGGGGTGGATCACTAGTAAAGAGTTTGCACAACATTTGCATGAACTAATTAGTAGGCGTGTTAATTTCACACACATGTATAAAAAGGAAGTTGTTCACTGAATGGGTATGCTTGAAAAAGGTGGCGGAGGCCACCGAAACGTCGCATCATATCCCTGTTTATTTGCTGTGCTGCACTTGAATTTTGTATGATTTTTATGGAATAAACCACTGAAGACTTTTTCACTTGAAGTGCTGCTGGACATTGTTTATTGTTTAGATAGATAGATAGATAGATACTGTAGATAGATAGATAGGAGATAGATAGATAGATAGATAGGAGATAGATAGATACTGTAGATAGATAGATAGATAGAGTGAGTTGGGATACGAGTGGCACTACTGAAGGTACGAATGGGTGCCAGTGAACGTAGTCCAGACCACGAACCTTCAATGTAGATATGCCAGATGATCCACGGCACTCCGGTAAGTGAAGCAAATTCCAAATGTATTCAAGTGAATAGATTACATTACATTTATCTACCACCTCTGCTGGAAGTGTGTTCAAAGCATCTACTACTCTTTCAATATCTTTATGTAGGTGAGGTCTCCAGAACTGGACATAGTATTCCAGATGCCACTAGAGCTCTATACAGCAGGATCACAATCTCCCTCTTCCTAATGGTTATACCTCTTGCTATGTGACTCATTGTAAGGCCAGAAATCTCTACCCCTAAATCCTTCTCTTCTGAAGTCTTTACTAACACAGACTATGAAATGTGCATGGAGGCAGTGCTACAAAAATGGTGTCAGAAAGATTTACTTCTATTAAAAAAAAAAATCTACAGTCTTCCAGTACTTATCAGCTGCTATATGTCCTGCAGGAAGTGGTATTATTTCCAGTCTGGAGAGTAGGAGAGCTTTTCTATGGGGATTTCTACTGCTCTGGCCAGTTCCTGACATGGATAGAGGTGGCAGCAGAGAGCTCTGTGTCAAACTGGAAAGAATCCACCACTTCCAGCAGGACATACAGCAGTTGATAAGTATTGGAATACTTGAGATTTTTTTAATAGAAGTAAATTACAAATCTCTGACACTTTCTCGCATTTTTTGCTGCACTACCCCTTTAATTTCAAACCACACCTGAACTGAAGACAAGAGTGGTGCTGTCTCTGGAAGAAAGTGGCCATGTTTTTTAAAGCGGGATAACTCCTTTAAGTTTACTTTTACTTTATATTTTGCCTTAACTCCATACATTGCAGCACCGCTCATCCTGATCTTCCTGGTGTATGAATAGCAGATTTTTCTATCTGTATTATTTGAAGAATTACCCAGCGCCTGCCTCTATGGGACTCTCTATTATAACGGTTGCACCTCTATATGACAGGCCATAAACATACGGTATAATGTGAGAGTGCTAGCGCCATTAATAGCCGGCGAGACGTCACGTTCATTGATCTCCAGGGGAGAAGCTGCTGTTCAGATAGCGCAGGATCTCCAGGAAGTCTTCTCCTGGCCTGAGTCACCGCCGCTCGATGAAGATAAACCTTGCATCTGGGTAATGCTGTTATACATCGTTCAGTGGGTTCCAGGCAATACATCAGACGCTGCTAATGCCCCCTGTGACACACAGCAGATACTGCCAGCCTTACTTCCCGCGTCTGACTAAGTGGCTCTAGACATCCCACCCACTGATGTATCCTGATCTGAACTCATCTGATGCCCACACACGTCTGGGCGACGCCGGCCACATAGATGCCAGACGAAGTTGGCACAACCCTATTCTTCAATTAATATTCATTATTGTCTAATATTTAAAGCAATTTGCTTAGTAATTTTTTTTTTACACTACCTAGTTGGCACCGGCGTGGAGTTTCCATTGGCGTGGTCCGTTTTTCCAAATGCTGCTCGTCACCCGCGATCAGCGCCAGTTTCTTCATGTGTGCCAGCCTGCTCTATGCATTGAGCAGGCTAATAATATCCCCTTCCCTCAGTCTAACGATATCCCCTCCCCTCAGTATAATAATATCCCCTCCCCTCAGTATAATAATATCCCCTCCCCTCAGTATAATATCCCCTCCCCTCAGTCTAATAATATCCCCTCCCCTCAGTATAATGATATCCCCTCCCCTCAGTATAATAATATCCCCTCCCCTCAGTCTAATAATATCCCCTCTCCTCAGTCTAATAATATCCCCTCCCCTCAGTATAATGATATCCCCTCCCCTCAGTATAATAATATCCCCTCCCCTCAGTATAATAATATCCCCTCCCCTCAGTATAATAATATCCCCTCCCCTCAGTCTAATAATATCCCCTCTCCTCAGTCTAATAATATCCCCTCCCCTCAGTATAATGATATCCCCTCCCCTCAGTCTAATAATATCCCCTCCCCTCAGTATAATGATATCCCCTCCCCTCAGTATAATAATATCTCCTCCCCTCAGTATAATAATATCCTCTCCCCTTAGTCTAATAATATCCCCTCCCCTCAGTATAATAATATCTCCTCCCATCAGTCTAATAATATCCCCTCCCCTCAGTATAACGATATCCCCTCCCCTCAGAATAACGATATCCTCTCCCCTTAGTCTAATAATATCCCCCCCTCAGTATAATGATATCCCCTCCCCTCAGTATAATAATATCCTCTCCCCTCAGTCTAATAATATCCCCTCCCCTCAGTATAATGATATCCCCTCCCCTCAGTATAATAATATCCCCTCCCCTCAGTATAATAATATCCCCTCCCCTCAGAATAACGATATCCTCTCCCCTTAGTCTAATAATATCCCCCCTCAGTATAATTATATCCCCTCCCCTCAGTCTAATAATATCCCCTTCCCTCAGTATAACGATATCCCCTCCCCTCAGTATAATAATATCTTCCCTCAGTATAATAATAACCCCCCCTCAGTATAATAATATCCCCTCCCCTCAGTATAAAAATATCCTCTTCCCTTAGTCTAATAATATCCCCCCCTCAGTATAATAATATCTCCTCCCATCAGTCTAATAATATCCCCTCCCCTCAGTATAACGATATCCCCTCCCCTCAGAATAACGATATCCTCTCCCCTTAGTCTAATAATATCCCCCCCTCAGTATAATGATATCCCCTCCCCTCAGTATAATAATATCCTCTCCCCTCAGTCTAATAATATCCCCTCCCCTCAGTATAATGATATCCCCTCCCCTCAGTATAATAATATCCCCCCTCAGTATAATAATATCCTCTCCCCTTAGTCTAATAATATCCCCCCTCAGTATAATAATATCCTCTCCCCTCAGTCTAATAATATCCCCTCCCCTCAGTATAATAATATCCCCTCTCCTCAGTATAATAATATCCTCTCCCCTCAGTATAATAATATCCCCTCCCCTCAGTATAATGATATCCCCTCCCCTCAGTATAATAATATCCCCTCCCCTCAGTATAATAATATCCTCTCCCCTTAGTCTAATAATATCCCCCCCTCAGTATAATAATATCCTCTCCCCTCAGTCTAATAATATCCCCTCCCCTCAGTATAATGATATACCCTCCCCTCAGTATAATAATATCCCCTCCCCTCAGAATAACGATATCCTCTCCCCTTAGTCTAATAATATCCCCCTCAGTATAATAATATCCCCTCCCCTCAGTCTAACAATATCCCCTCCCCTCAGTATAACGATATCCCCTCCCCTCAGTATAATAATATCCCCTCCCCTCAGTATAATAATATCCTCTCCCCTTATTCTAATAATATCCCCCCTCAGTATAATAATATCCCCTCCCCTCAGTCTAATAATATCCCCTCCCCTCAGTATAACGATATCCCCTCCCCTCAGTATAATAATATCCCCTCCCCTCAGTGTAATAATATCCCCTCCCCTCAGTATAATAATATCCCCCCCCAGTATAATAATATCCCCTCCCTTCAGTATAATAATATCCCCTCCCCTCAGTATAATAATATCCCCTCCCCTCAGTCTAATAATATCCCCCCCTCAGTATAATAATATCTCCTCCCATCAGTCTAATAATATCCCCTCCCCTCAGTATAACGATATCCCCTCCCCTCAGTATAATAATATCCCCTCCCCTCAGAATAACGATATCCTCTCCCCTTAGTCTAATAATATCCCCCCCTCAGTATAATGATATCCCCTCCCCTCAGTATAATAATATCCCCTCCCCTCAGTATAATAATATCCCCTCCCCTCAGTATAATAATATCCTCTCCCCTTAGTCTAATAATATCCCCCCTCAGTATAATAATATCCTCTCCCCTCAGTCTAATAATATCCCCTCCCCTCAGTATAATATCCCCTCCCCTCAGAATAACGATATCCTCTCCCCTTAGTCTAATAATATCCCCTCCCCTCAGAATAACGATATCCTCTCCCCTTAGTCTAATAATATCCCCCCCTCAGTATAATAATATCCCCTCCCCTTAGTCTAATAATATCCCCTCCCCTCAGTATAACGATATCCCCTCCCCTCAGTATAATAATATCCCCTCCCCTCAGTATAATAATATCCCCCCCCCTCAGTATAATATCCCCTCCCCTCAGTCTAATAATATCCCCTCTCCTCAGTCTAATAAAATCCCCTCCACTCAGTATAATAATATCCCCTCCCCTCAGTCTAATAATATCCCCTCCCCTCAGTCTAATAATATCCCCTCCCTCAGTCTAATAATATCCCCTCCCCTTGGTGACACGCCTCCATTAGAATCAAGTCTGGCTGCGCCACCGAAACATCACAGGAACCCGGCAGTAGTTTGAAAATTGGACCGCACCACCAGGATCTCTGCACCGGCACCGACCAGGTAGTGTAAAAAATTTAATTTTGATGTGTGTGGTATTACAGCTCAGTTCCATTGACATGAATAGAGCTGTAATAGAATGAATAGAGTTGTAATACTGTAGACAACCTAAGAACAGGTAAAGCACTGTTTTCAGTTTTTTTTATTATCCTGGAAAACCACTTTCACACATCCAAACAGTAATTCTCACTATAGGATTGTCCCTATTCGGGTAAATTATAGCATATGCAGTTCCTGCCTCTAGGACACTCATCTATTGGGAAACAGGGTTAATTAACCCTTGTTCACCTATTCTCAAAACCACAGTCACTATACATTTCAATGGAGAGGTGGCCAAGATCTAGGACCCCCACCTATGAAACAACATGAGTAGAGCCTTACCCCTCATGGGTGGAACTTAGCTGTCACATGACTAACACTTACCAATTATGGTAGGACAGGAATTAAATCCCACTAGCCGCTACATTGTAGAAACCATACTGTAACACAGTGTGATATATACTTTATGCACAAGCCTAAAGGACAGAAATGGCTGCTCATCGCACCCATGGTTGATACGAAAGCTTGTTCAGGTACATAAAAATTGATCAAACCATATTGTCTCATGTACCACATGCAGGTCTCTGATACACATTAGCCTCTATTCTAAGCGACACTGTACCAGTCAGCGAATGCCAACCCTGCAAAACAAGCACGAGCAGGGAAGGGGGACCATGGAATGGCCCTGCAACCCCACTGTCACAAGACCAAGCCCCCAAACCCCGGCGGAGAAAGCGGCCACCAAGCAACACAAGTGTAAACAAGGTGTTACTACTAACCAAACCACCAGTAGGGAGAAAGAGGAGGTACCTACCATATGTACACAGGTGCTTCCTGCTAATTTGGATCACATGGGTCTTACAATGGAGGAGTGCTAGTCACAATGAAGAAAGGGACAGAATACATAAAATATGCACAAGCCTGAAGGACAGGCTTTCGTATCAACCATGGGTGCGATGTGCAGCCATTTCTGTCCTTTAAGCTTGTGCATATTTTATGTATTCCTGTCCTTTTTTCATTGCGGCTAGCACTCCTCCCTTGTAAGACCCATGTGATCCAAGTTAGCAGGAAGCACCTGTGTACATATAGTAAGTACCTCCTCTTTCTCCCATTCTATCTACTGATGGTTTGGTGAGTAGTAACACCTTGTTCACACTTGTGTTGCTTGGTGGCCGCTTTCTCCGCCGGCGGCGCCTGCAGGGTTTCTGGAGGGGTCCCTTGGGGTTTGGTCTCATGACAGTGGGGTTGCAGGGACATTCTATGACCCCCTTCCCTGCTTGCGCACGCTTTGCGGGGTTTGCGGTTGCTGACCGGCACAGTGTCATTTAACGTAGGGACTCGTGTATCAGAGACCTGCACGTGGTACATGAGGCGATAATGTTTGATAAAATTATATACTAACTTCTGATGTTGGTTTTTAATGTAGCTGATAGGCTTTCTTATCAACCATGGGTGCGATGTGCAGCCATTTCTGTCCTCCAGGCTTGTGCATATGATATATACTTCATTTCTTGCCTCTTTCTGAGTAAATGGATGTAAATGAGCCAGTATTAACACCTGTCAATGAAATAATAGAAAGAACTCCGTATAAATAGCCTCGGATATCAGGAAGCCGGAGCGTAAAATTAGTTTCCTGTCCCAGTTTGTTAATTAGTTGCAGGAACCTGGGACTTTTCTGTCCTCCTCCCATAGTCCTGACCTGCAGCGGTTATATAAGTGGCCATAACATTATATCATATAGAAACCTTGTCTATTCATTCCCGCAATATCAGTATAAATGCTTTTTCCCAATGAACGGAGATCAGAGATCTTGCTGGATCAGAGGTTATTGTTTCCATTCACTGACAGCAGGCAGCATCTAGTACATGTAAGGTGATTAGTTTTTTTCAGAACTACCTGATTCCAGAAACCAGATGACCTGGCAATCACATTTCGGTGTCTGGCATCTTGGGACCACTGAGAATTTCTGACCTCAGGAAGGTGAATGGGCAGGTTAGTAGTCAGGCTACAGTGGGGGTCTTATAGACCTGGGCTGATATAGAGGGAAGCTGATCTTACATTTAAGATGGCTGTCGGCTCTCTCCCCTTATTCCCCATACACATACATGCGCACATTTGGCTCAGCTAAGCGTGCAAGAAGTTTCAAAAGAGACATCCAACAGGGGGCGTCCTTGTATCATTAAAGACAAGCCAGAACTAGCAGGACAGCCCCCATTTATTGTGTAGTGCCTATTTAACAAATGGCTGTCAGGTCAGACTACACAGGATTTGTTTGTAGTCTGTAACCATGGAGACACTTAGGTATGCATAGAAGCTGTGTACACAAAACGGTAATAGGATTTTAATTGTTTCCTTGTTTACCAATAAAATAGCTGCAGAAATGTCCATATACATTATACAATGGCTATATGACCGAAAGCCAAACTATGACCTGTGTTTCCAGTCTGAAGGATTTACAGTCAGGCACTACCCCAGGTCTGTGAAAAACAGTGCTGGGACTATTTTTGCCTTAAAGGGGTACTCCAGCCCAATGTTTTTTTCTTTCAAATCAACTGCTGTCAGAAAGTGCCAGAGATTTGTGATTTACTTATCAGCTGCTGCATGTCCTGCAGGAAGTGGTTTATTCTTTCCACTCTGACACTGTGCCCTCTGCTGCCACCTCTGTCAGGTACTGTCCAGAGCAGTAGCAAATACCCATAAGAGACCTCTCCTGCTCTGGACAGTTCCTGTCTGGGACAGACTGGAAAGAATACACCACTTCCTGTAGGACATACAGCAGCTGATAAGTACTGGAGGACTGGAGATTTTTTTTCAATTGGAGTACACCATTGCAGATCATCAGATTACAGATTAAAGGAATAATTATCAGAATTATTTTGCAGCCAGTTCAACCAGTATCTACTCTATGACTCTATGATTCCCTGCTAGTCACTGACTATTGATGGATCTGATTTCCCCATATGTGTATTGTAGACAATGTAACATTAGAATAACATTCAAGGCATCACAGCTAAACCTTAATAGCTCAGGATAATTACCCAGCAACCACCAAGGCAATGGCTCCCTTACCTTAGTGCCACCTTAACCCATTGATGCCAGGGAGGAGGTGGCACTGAGAATGGAGAAGACTAATAGTGATGGTGTGAGGGGGGAGATAAGGGAAGGGGAGAGAGCTGTGTGCTGGTGGATGATAAGGAAGAAGAAGAAGAAGATGAGGAGGAGGAGGGGAGGAGGCAAATGTAATATATGGAAGGGGAGAGAGGAGGAGGAGGTGCCATAGCTGAGGCTGTAATACACACACAGCACCATAGACAGAGACTGCTGGAGACCAGGGAGAGAGAGACTAAGAGCAAAGAAGAAGAAGGGTCTGCAAGAGGGAGAGAGAGGAGGGGAGGGTGAAGGAAGAAGGACTGACAGACAGGCAGACAGGCTGAGGGATCCTACCAAGGGCAGGGGCTGTAGGACAAGGAGAGGAAGACACTGCAGACATGGAAGGAGCTTCATTTGGAGCTGGCAGAGCAGGAGGAGGCTTTGAACCTATAGAATTCCTGAAGCTTCCCCAGACCATCCTGAGGATAGTATCCTGGGTAAGTGAGGACCACCCAATGGCAGCAATGCATGCACCTGATCTATAGGCTGATCTCATCATCAATCTCTGCTCCCTCTCTGCAGGGTGGGATTATAATACAGTGATATGGACCCCCCCCCCCCCCATACTGGGCATCCTTGGCTAGTGAGCTCCATTGTCATGGCCACTTATTATTAGCACAGACAATAGGCACTCCTGTCTGCAATGCTAGACAGCCATAGATGCCTAGATGACACAGGGGCTGGCATCTGTCCCCATACAGTGGCCTTTCTGTGGGCTTCTATTATAAGGGTGCATGAGTCACCCCAGTCACCTTGTGTGAGGAGGGGGCTGGAGCTTCCCTGGTCACCTGGGCTGCCATAATATGGGCTGCTGATTTGTATGTATAGTCACAGTCTGTGTACGCCTGTCCTGTACTCAGCATATAGAATGCAGAGGCTTACCTGTCATTGTATATATTATACCATTATATACTAAGGACATGCTTATATTATACCATTATATACTAAGGACATGCTTATATTATACCATCATATACTAAGGACGTGCCTATATTATACCATTATATACTAAGGACATGCCTATATTATACCATTATATACTAAGGACATGTCTATATTATACCATTATATACTAAGGACATGCTTATATTATACCATTATATACTAAGGACATGCCTATATTATACCATTATATACTAAGGGCATGCTTATATTATACCATTATATACTAAGGACATGCCTATATTATACCATTATATACTAAGGACATGCTTATATTATACCATTATATACTAAGGACATGCTTATATTATACCATCATATACTAAGGACGTGCCTATATTATACCATCATATACTAAGGACATGCCTATATTATACCATTATATACTAAGGACATGTCTATATTATACCATCATATACTAAGGACGTGCCTATATTATACCATTATATACTAAGGACATGCCTATATTATACCATTATATACTAAGGACATGTTTATATTATACCATCATATACTAAGGACGTGCCTATATTATACCATTATATACTAAGGGCATGCTTATATTATACCATTATATACTAAGGACATTCTTAGATTATACCATTATATACTAAGGACATACCTATATTATACCATTATATACTAAGGACATGCCTGTGTCATACCATTATATACTAAGGACATGCCTATATTATACCATTATATACTAAGGACATGCCTATATTATACCATTATATACTAAGGACATGCCTATATTATGCCATTATATACTAAGGACATACCTATATTATACCATTATATACTAAGAACATACCTATATTGTATCAGTATATACTACAGATATGCTTATATTATACCAATACATACTATAGACATGCTTATACCATACAATGATATACTAAGAGCATGCATGTATTATATCATTATATATAAAATGCATGCCTATATTATGCCATTATATACTAATATAATATGCTTATATTTTACGAATATGTAGTAAGGACATGCCTATGCTGTATCATTTTATACTAAGGACATGCTTATAATATATCATTATACACTGAGGACATGCTTATGTTATACCATTATATACTAAGGACATACCTATATTATACCATTATACACTGAGGACATGCCTATATTATACCATTATACACTGAGGACATGCTTATGTTATACCATCATGTGCCTAGCATGTGCCTATGTTATATCATTACATACCAGAGACATGCTTATCATATATCAATATACACTAAGGACAGGCTTATATTATACCAATATGTACTAAAGACAGGCTTATATTATATACCATAAAATACTAAGAACATGGTGATCATACTGTAATATGTATAAGGCCAAGCTTATAGCATAATTCTATACTGACATGCCTATGTTATACCATCTCAATTTAAAGGACATGCTTATGTTATACCATCTCATATTAAGGAAGTGCACACACCTGCCATGCTATACTATTCCGCCTTTGTTATACCACATAGTAAGGACACGCTTATAGGTTTTATTCTAAGCAGATGGTTATAACACCATGTTACTCTCTTGCTTATATTATACCACTCTGTTCTATGGGAATCCTGTAATAAGCCATTGTATAATAAGGGCATGCTTATGTTATACCATCATGTTTGTGTTGTGCCATTCCATACTAAGGGTATAATAAGGGCTTGCTTCTGTTCTATTACAGCTTTCCTAACAGATTGACTTATCAGGGTTATCCCTGTAGAGAATAATAAGGGTTAGCAGACATTTTTATTGCCCCCCTTGTGTTTGCTCATTGGATCAGCACTAGAGAGGGGCTCCTGATCATATGGGAGGAGGAGGAGGAGGAGGAGGAGGAGGAGAAGAAGGGCTCTGTTTGCATAAGGAGCATTGGGTGTATAGTGAGAATAATAGCCCGTGTTTGCTCTATGTAGTAATTGCCATGCGCTGTGGCGTGCGCTAATACTCGGCGCTAGATCCAGGAAGGCGTAATAAGCTTATAATGTTCTAACCAGCCCACGCCTGCCGCAGCTCGCTTCTTGTCAGGATTTCTTTCCTTTAATTTTCTGTAGATCCAGAAATAGATTATTATTTACCCGTCTGCATTTACTAGATACGATGGGGAATTAGCGTATTGATTGATTAGTAAATTGCGCCTACGTCATGGAATCCACTGTCTGTCCTATGGAGTGGGCGCTGTGAAGGGTCAATAGGTGCATGTGCAGACAGTCTGATCAATGGGGGTTTGAAATAGCTGAAGGATTACATAAGGATGTGGAAAATGTCTTTTTATCATACGCTGTAGTCTTTTAGGCCAGTTTTTATATTGGTGTGATGTTTTTATTGTTTTTAAAAAGGTCCGACATTATGTGCTGAATCATTTCAGGCCCCACCTGTGGCTGAACTTCCATCATGATGGAGGCCTCAGTCGCCCCTAGCAACCAATCAGATTCCACCTTTCATTTTCCAAAGAGTCTGTGAGGAATGAAAGGTGGAATCTGATTGGTTGCTAGGGGTAACTGAGCCAGTTTCACTTTACACCATGTTTGATAAATCTCCCCTATGGGTTCAGTGTATGAATAGTATGCAGTAAGCTTCCTCTATTGATGACCAGCGTAATGTTTCCCCCCGAAAATAAGACAGTGTCTTATATAAATTTTTGTTCCTAAAGATGCGCTAAGTGTTATTTTCAAGGGGTGTCTTATTTTTCCATGAAGAAGAATTCACATGTCACATACCCAGCAGGGACAGAGTGTACAGTATGGCGGCTTCCGGCCAGCAGGGGGAGCTCACCAAAGACCACTTGTACAGCACAGCAGAGACAGAGCATATGGTATGGCAGCTTCCGGCCACCAGGGGAGATCATCACAGCACACTTGTACAGCACAGCAGGGACAGTGTACAGTATGGTGGCCGGGTGACGGGATAATAGCAGACTGTGTGTAGCTCTACATGTGGCAGTAGAGGACAAAGGGGATGGCGGCAGGGGACGGGCCACATGCTGCCTTGCCTGCACATTTACAAGTGACAGCTGCAGAAGGGAACATCGGGCTTGGCAGCAGGTGACGGTCTTCAGGTCCTGCATGCAGCTGCTCTGCAACGGACTGTGAAGTTAGGGGACAACGTCAGCAGGCTAAAAAGAATCACAGTTGCATGCCATGGTGTTCTGTTCGGCGGGCATGCTTCCAAACGAAAACGTTGCTAGGTCTTACTTTTGGAAGAGGCCTTATTATTAGCAATTCAGCAAAACCTCTACTAGGTCTTCTTTTTGGGGAAACAGGGTATTATTGAGTTCAATGTATGAAGGTCTGATTGGTCAGTGACAGATTGAGTTGGGGCATTCACCATAGACAAGAAGAATAGTAATATCCAGCTGTCTAATGAATAGCAGAGACCACCGTGCAAGTTGTAAGAAAAAAATATTTCCGCTTTTTTATTGTATGTAGTATGTCGATTTGCATTGTTGCCTTGCAGCACTGGGGTTTCCCCATGTATGTCACAGGTATACATTGGAACACCAGCAAAATGGTATGAAAGTGTACACAGCGTATGTAGTCTAGTGTAGGCTAGTCGACTACATCTGGTGTTGAGCAAACCTGTCAAACTGGTTGGGTTCTGCAACGTTCTTCAAACCTGAATGCTCTGCATTGGAGAAGTTGGATGCAGCCCTAGGGATGCCGGGAAACATGGATACAGTCTATGGCCTATTGACTCCCTAGGGCGGCATCCAACTTCTGCAGCCGCGAGGAATCAAATGCCGAATGTTTGGGTTTAGAAACCATTGAAGAACCCAAACAGTTTGACAGGTCCATTCAACCTTACAGCTTTATCCAAGTTCAGCAGCCCCCGCTAATCAAATGCCGAAAGTTCGGGTTCGGATAGACTCGAACCCGAACCCGGTTCGCCCATCTCTAAACACTACCCTTTAGAGTCCTGCACAAAATAACCTGCAAGGACTATTTTGCGCTCCTTCATATACATTAAAATGTGGTTGGGAATGAAGGATACAGGTTCTGTATAGCATCCTATGGCACATATGCCCAAAGATCTCATAGCTGGACCTATACATCTATCCTACTCATGGGTGATTGGAAACGCAAGGAACTAGGGGCAGTGTGTCCACCCCACATCATCACACCAGCAGGTGGCAGTTTGTCCTCCGCATCATCACACCAGCACAGGGCAGTATGTCCTCCACATAATCCCACCAGCAGAGGGCAGTGTGTCCACCCCACATCATCACACCAGCAGGGGGGAGGTATGTCCTCCACATCATCATCTTGTCCATGAAGTCAGTATGGCAGGACGCATAGTGGGCACTGTGATACCAAATTTACTGTTGCTAAGTGCCTGAAAATGGTCCGGGCAGAGACAGTAGGTGTAGTGGAGGGTCCGCCTGTGTCTGGATGGTGGGTGTCTTGTAAGCGGAAGAAAAATGTCATTGAAGCATGTCTAGCAGTCGGTAATCTCTCCCCAGGGTGTACACTACCCAAAAGTTGCATCTGAGAGTCTTTTTATAGGGCAGCTCTTTTACACCTTCTTGTGGCAGGACCCTGTGTGTAATCAGACCTCACCTGTAATCATGATATATCTGCCAGAGATATCACTGTAGAACGAGTTTTGCAGCAGTCCGGCATTTCTATCTCCGTGAAATATTTTTGTTACATACTTGCCAGTGGTGGTAGGGCGAGGCTAGGGAGAAGTTCTTATGTACATGGCAATGTATTGCAGAGTGTTTCTCAGTAACCTGTGTAGCTGGTCAGTGGAGTTCTATATCATTGCTCTCAGTTCTTTGTATAGCCATCTGATAATAATTGTGAGATATTGGCCACCCTATTAGGATCGGTGAAGCATGTAAAGGTGTTCGGTACTTATGATATAGTAATTACGTGGAAGAACGTACTGCTGGCTTTATAGGAAGATGTGAAGTCACATAGTTTTCCCGCCTTTTCCCGCTCAGGTCTGGTAGTGCCGATAAAATGCAAACAACTGTACTCATGCCTAGTGTATCTGTGCCATACCGTCCTATATTGTTTGAACCCCTATCACCAGTGCATAATCTAAGCGTTATATGACCACTGAGGGATCATGGGAATTGTAGTTTATAACAGCCAGAGGGCTTCAGGTTTGACAGCCCTGTACTAGATGATACGGACAGTTATGCTGGTCCCTAACAATAGCTGCTATATAGCTTCAGACAACAAATGGGGTCCACAAGAGGCCTACTGTAAACCTCGTCTGAACCCCAAGGCAAAAACTTTTACAGGGCCCTTTCAGCTGCTCCTTTGCACGTCCCTATATCTACATTTCCAGGGTTATGAGGAACTATAATATGGAGAATAAAATTGTCGCAGGGGATAAACACATTGCACAAGGGGTAGGAGAGAATTGGACTGTAATGAATGTTTATCCAGCCGCAAGTCACATGGTCCATCGTATGTTATGATGTTTTATCTTGGTACTTTCCTGATGTCAATAATAAAAGTCAAGCTGGTTGATATTTCCTGCAGGTGTTTTTTGGGGCTGAATAGAGAAATTAAAGGGGAATTCCACTTTGGGTGGTGCTTTCCCCATTAGAGGCTACGACGACCGCTTATCTAAAATGTCCGATTTGCTAAAATGCAAATCCCTTGTGTCCCTGTGACTATGACATAACTCAAGTTACCTGGTAAAGCAGGAAATCGTGGGCCTCATTCATCAAAACCGAAATATAAGACCAAGGGCCCTATTCCACCGGACGATTAGCGTTCAGATTATCGTTAAATCGTTCGAATCTAAACGATAATCGTTCGGTTGAAATGCACTTAACGATTAACGACTGAACGAGAAATCATTGATCGCTTTGTAAGACCTGGACCTATTTTTATAGTTGCTCGTTCGCAAATCGTTCGCAAATCGTTCGCATTGAATAAGACGTCGTTCAGTCATTCACAGTAGATAGGAACGCAATAGCGAAGAAATAGCGAAGAAATTTTTTTCGCAAATACGATCATAAGTAACAATTATCGTTACATGGAAATGAGTGAACGTTTTCAGGTCTTTCGCAATAGCGGTCGTTTGAGATCGTTAATGATTATGCGAACGATAATCGTCCGGTGGAATAGGGCCCTTATTTTTGCCCATATCAACCAATCACAGAGCAGCTTTTTAATTACTACATGATATTCTATGAACTGCTGGGGATCCTTGTGGTTGTACCACCTTCTCTCCCTGGCTCCCTACAATCTTTGCCTCGCCACATAAGACAAGCTTCATTATTGATGTCAATGTGATTTTACCAGGACTAACTGAAAGTCATCAACTAAAAAAAAAAAAAGATTTTCATGGCAGCCAGCTGTTTCCTGTAACGGTGTATGAGCAAACATGTGACCACTTTTCTGCTGAAGACTAGGGACCCCCCCTCCCCCCCCACATTTTTATCAAGTGGTTGGTTTGTTTTGATGCAGTGCATTGATTTTCACAGTTTTCACAATGATTTGCCACAGACAGTCTATTTCCCAGGATGCAATGTGGAGACCTAACGCTAGCATGAGTAAGCCGGGCCTAGACAACCTCCAGCCTGCAATAGCCCAAGGGCTATCAGCTGATTGATTTGTTAGGACCTTAGTTTATATCATTTCAAGGTCACTTGAATGTCATTGCATTAGCTTGTCATCCATTATATATATATGATGGTTAAGTATTACATTATGTCTATATGTATATTAAGATGCACTTAAAGGGGAAGACACCAAGGACACATCTGGCTCTGCTTCCCGGAGGTGTGATTTTCTAGGAGCCTGTGCGTAGGAAAGCTCTGCCTTTATTTCAGGCAACACCTCGCTGTCTTCCTGGATACAGGAGTGGAGTCAGCTGCTGGTCGAGGCGTGCTGGGTGTCCATGACATCAATGAATGTCACCGGCTTCCTATTGGTGCACAGTGATCAGGATTCTACACTACAGCAAGCTGGGATGACGGATGCATGAGATGATTCTCACAACCAGTGCTGCAGATGTGTCAGGGGCTGTCACCCAGCTTTTCTGGGAAGCAGCATTGTTTCATTATACAGATTACTATAGTTTTCTAAAAGAAAGAAGCTATTTTTTTATTATTTTTTTCATTTTATTTATTTTTTACACAAATAAATTGATCAGATCTGGCCAATGGTAATTCTTTCCATGAGTTGTAGCAGACTGAGAATGTTCATTAAAGGCAACTGTAACCTTAAAAATGTATTTTAATCTGCCGCCGTCATGTTAGAGAAGAGAAGGAAAGGAAAGGAGCAGATTGTTTTGTGGGAAAACTTCCAGGACTTGTCATTTATTCGTGAAAATAACTGGTGGTTACGGGTGATCCTACTCAGTGAGTGACAGCTCTCTTACTGAACACATACACAAATAGCTGTCAGTCATTTAGTAGCACCGCCCACTGGACTACTAAGCCCAGAATGATCAGAGATATATAAATAAATAAAGATATCCTGGAGCTTCTCCCATTAATCTATACATTGATCTGATCTGATCTCGAAAATGATTAGAGTCTTGGAGCACCGGTATGATGCTTCTGATCTTGTGAGAGTACACAGGATGTCGGCACTCCGGAACGTGTTGCTACGTGGATAGGTATACAGCAAAAACAAAGGAAATTCCCGGCACTCACTTGGCATAACTTCCAATTAGGTTTTATTCCATATGGAGGTGCACGTAACAAACAACAGGACGCATTTCGGCGTAGTCCAGTTGATAAAGACAGACTACGCTGAAACATGTCCTGTTGTTTCTTACGTACACCTCCATATGGAATAAAACCTAATTGCAAGTTATGTCAAGTGAGTGCTGGGAATTTCCTCTGATCTTGTAAGAGTCCAGATTATCTATGTTGGTCTCCTTTACTGCAATCTTCCAAAATTTCCTAAAAACGTGTAGCAATCCTACAGAGCCGAAATACCCTTGATGCGTTTCAGGGTTGGATGCTCTTACTTATAGTGTCCCACCTAGTGTCTCTGAACCCGCAATGTGTAATTTTTATTGGATTTTGGAAGATCGACTTCCCTTAAAGGAATTGTCTTTCATGTACAACCACAGATGACAGGATGAACATTTGTAAGTCTTCCAGTGACTGCCTGCTGGCTGCTCCCTTAGTGCACAGCAATTACCTGTTGGGTGACGCTATGGGGTAGGTAAACACTTATCTACCCCTGAGACAGCGGGAAATAGATCTCCCTCAGCAAAGTCACTTTGTACCTGCCGCTAGAGAACTCAGCTAGTTCTGCTCCTGATCTTTTCTTCCTGATATAGACGGCTCCATAAAGTTATAGCAGCCATTATTAGCTACTGTTTTGTCATCCAGGTTTCTTAGAAATGCATAGGCCCTACTATTTCCATCCAACTACCCATGTCTCCTCTATTCTTTTTGTGGCACCTCCTTAGGGTACTATTACACGGAACGATAATCGGCCCAATTCGGCTAATTATCGCTCCGTGTAATAAATACAACAATCAGCCGATGAACCAGTAATTGTCGGGCGCGGACTGCGCATCGCTACGTGTAATGGCGGCGATTTACATAACCTAACTAGGCTGCAGGGCTCCTCTTACGTTCTTCTTCCTCCCGGTCCCATGCGCTCCAGCTTTAGAGTGCCTGTCTGAGCTGACAGGCCGCTTAGCCAATCACTGGCCAGGACCGCCACGGCCAGTGATTGGCTGAGTGGCCTGTCAGCTGAGACAGGCCGCTCTGAAGCTGGAGCGCGCGGGACCCGGGGAGAAGACCGCAAGAGGAGCCCTGCAGCCTGGATAGGTAATGTATAAAGTAAAAGCAAGGGCTTTTGGTAAACGATTATCGGGCCGTGTAATAGGCCCAGTAAATGAGCGTCGATCTAGCAAATCGGCGCTCGTTTACAGTTATTATCGGCCTTCATCGGCCTGTGTAATACTACCCTTAGAATAGGCATGCGAGACCGAACCTGTGGCTCCCCAGCCATTGCAAAAACACTGTCAGGGCATGCTGGAAGTTATAGTTTTGCATCAGTTGGGGACCCACAAGTTAAAGACCATTGGGATAGACCATCAATGTGTGAGCGGAAAATCCCCACAGGCACAGCACCCCATCCATACATGTGGCAGCGATTGGTACTGGCCCATTCAGGTGCTTTATTCCGCAAAGGGTCATGAACCACCATTAATAACACATTGATGACCTATCCTATAAAATCTACAGAATACAAACTGGAAAGTCCAAGCGTAACCATTGCCGCGGACTCTGCTCGGAATCCCCCCGTCTCACTGTCTCAATGTGATGTCTTCCTCTCCGCTCAAATTAACATGTCAATTCTTTGAACGGAGAGCGGTGGAGAGTGGAGGCACATAAGGCATCCCATTGAGACAGTGAGGCAGGGGGATTCAGACCGAAGTCCGCGGTGGGGTTCCTCTTGGAATTGCTGAGTGTGGACGTGTCCTTAGGCCTATAGGGGAGTCAATCCATGGATCTAAACACAAGAATGTCCTCCTTCAATGACAGCAAACAGTAATCTTACAAATCTGTGGGAACATACAGTATATTATTCATATATTTTTGTGGCCCAAAAGGACCACAAATCCAATCTATAAAGCAGGTAAAACGTCCTGTGACCACTCATGAACATATAGCTACATGTACTGGAATGGTGGTCACCCGGTCAAGTGGTTGCTAGGCAACCAGACTCATACACCCTGTGGAATACGCTAAAATGGAGCTACAAAGGAAGCAATAGACATTGATTCCGTACATGGATGTGATACAAATTATACGTGCTGTGATTCTAAGCAGTTGGGCTGTTGCTTAGCAACAGCTGCAATTGCAAGTGGGCGACACTGCCAGGCCTCAATGGGGGCCTTAATGGTGGTGTACTCATGCAGATCCTGGTCGCAAGCAATAGTGGAGGCAGAAATAAGGAGTTCCTCTACCTTAAATACAGAACACCTTGCTTTTTGTTGTATTTTTAGAGAAGTCATAGGTAATCTTTCTTTAAGAGGAGGATCAGAGGCTGTGACTTCTGCCATAGATCACTCCAAACAATGTTCCATCTAAGCTTCAGACACTTCTGAGTGGAATGCAGAATGGCTAAAAAACTGGGCAATGATTAAGCAAAGTTGGGCAAACCAAAAACTTAACAAACAAATGTCTAAAAGCCAATGTAACCTAGCAAAATAAATATTGTGGAACAGTTGGTCTACATTCACATGTACATTTGCCTCCAAATGGCAGTCAGGCTGCTCTGTGACCCCATATAGAGGATAAGTCCCATCTGAAAACCAATATATAGTATATATAAAATACATATAGGCCCTGTTTCTTTCTCCATATAGTATAGGTCACCTCTTTGCACCTGTGTAGTATAGATCCTCTGTGTGCCTTCATATAGTAGTTAGGCCTTGCTGTGCCCTATATAGTAGTTAGATCCCTCTGTTTCCAAATAGTAGTTGGAGCCATCTGCGCCCCCATATAATAGTTAATTCTTGTGTGTGCCCCTAAATAGTAGTCAGATCCCCTTTGTGCATCCATAAAATAGTTACGCCCCTCTGTGCCTGCATATAATAGTAAGGTGTCCTAAAAATAGTAGTTAGGTTCCCTCTGTTATAGTAGTGTGGCCACCTCTGTGCATCCATATAGTACTTAGATGTTTCTAGACCCCCCCCACCCCCAAGTAAATTGTATCCTCCATGTTGGTAATTCCCTCAATAGGCAAATTTCTTCTGTAGGCAATATCCCATATAGATAATGCCCCCTGGGCATAAGCTTTCCCTGTAGTAACCCCCCTTCTGTTGGCAATAACCTTGTTTGTAGTCCCTCCCCCCCCCTTCCCTGTAAGCAATCCCCCTTTAGGTATCATAAAAAAAACAAAAAAACAACAACCATACTTACCTGCCTCCCATGCAATCCCCCCGGCATTCCATCTACTTCCCCTCTCTGCAGGCGCATTAAGCACGAAATCGGCCTCTTGTGGCCAAAGGCATAATACTGCCTCTGGCCTCAAGAAAGAGCAAGAAATACAGACCTGTCTTTGTCAGCCATCACCCAGAGATCCCGGGCTGAGGGGGTGGCTAGCTGCAGTGAGTGGGGCTTCCCTTTAAGCTTGACAAGAACACTGACTACAAAGACTCTCCACTTTCAGGTCAGGGCTGCGTTCACACTACGTATATTTCAGTCAGTATATGTATATTTCAGTCAGTATTGCAACCAAAACCAGAAGTGGATTAAAAACACAGAAAGGATCTGTTCACACAATGGTGAAATTGAGTGGATGGCCGCCATTTATTGGCAAGTATTTGCTGTTATTTTAGAACAACGGCTGTTATATTGAAATAATGGCAGTTATTTACTGTTATTTGGCGGCCATCCACTCAATTTCACCATTGTGTGAACAGATCCTTTCTGTGTTTTTAATCCACTCCTGGTTTTGGTTGCAATATGAGGCCCACAATACTGACTGAAATATACGTAGTGTGAACCCAGCCTTAAAGAGGATATGAAGCCTAAGCATGGCTTCCTGGCCACCTCCAATCTGCTTGTGGTGACTAGAGATGGTCTGTAAGCCAGAAAGAGCCCATTGACATTAATGAAGATGGGATATGTTTACGCAACTTCCATTAATGTCAACAGGAATTGCCCCTTTTTTGGCCTACCAGCCATCTTCACTCACCATAAACAGGTTACAGGTAGCTGGGTTGCCATTATTAGGCTTTCTAGGCAAACCCTTAGATTAAAGGGAACCTGTCATCACTTTAATGGGTCATTATGGCAATCCCTGGTAACTTCTTCCCATCCTGCCAATCTTGATTGATAGAGCTCTCCCTGTTTATGTATTAAGAGATCAGTCACGGCCGGTTCAGCAGGAAGAAGCCAGCAGGGACGGCCCCGATGACTCTTCATTCAGGTAGCAGGAAAACGATGACAGGTTCCATCAATCAGGTAGATCAGTGTTCATATAACAAACCTATTACACACGTCTTGGTTATTGTATGGGCAGAAATGATCGCTGGGTCGTTTGTGTGGTCTTCTATGCTTTTGGGTCCTGCACAAAAATAGAATACATCTGGAAAATGGACAGAATGTTGTCACAAAATGAATACATCCTGCCCATACAAGTCAATGGGGCTGGCAGCCGTATAACAGGCTACATGTTGGGCTTACTTCAGCATCCTCTCTTCACAAATTCCCGACATGTAGCCCAATGTGGGGCTGAAAACAAGATGTGGACCTAGCCTTACACCGGAAAATTATCGGCCCGTTTGACTAATAATTGCTATATGTTATAGGGCCTTTAGGCCTTACGGTTTACAGTTCACAATATGCAATTCTTTTGAGAATCAAAAACCACCATAGCTGAATCTGTAGGCTCCCACACTGCTTCCTAAAGGGGTTTTCCAGGATTTGAAAGGGCACAGCTACTTCCTAGCAAAAACAGCGCCACCCCTCAGGTTGTGTGTGCAATTGCAGTTCTGCTCCATTTACTTCAGTGGAACTGATCTGCAAAACCCACACCCAAACTGAGGACAGGAGAGGTCTCTAAAAGAAAGTGGCCATGTTTTTCTAAGCATGAATAACCCCTTTAAGCCTTAACGGGGGGATTTATCAAGATTGGCGTACTTGTACATCCGTCTTATATTAGGCCCCGCACCCTTTTACCGGCTGAATTCACTAAGAGAGGACGCCTATTAGTAAATCTGAATATTGGTAATGCAGTCAACTCACTGTGTTAGTATACACCGTGTGTTGATATGCTCACTAGCGCTGTATACAAAAATATATAAATGCTGCTAGGTGTGTGGGGGACACCCTATATTCCCCCAATTATACAGATCATAAACTAAACATATAGATACACCTAGCGCAGATAATTAGTGGGTCAGTCAGAATATGGAGGGTCAGGATTATATAGGTTCAGAAGATTTTTTCCCATTGATTAACTTCTCTACACTGCATAAAAGCTGGATGTGGACTTCGGCTGAACTCCAATGATATTGGCATCTGGGCAAGTAACATATTCACCTTTCCAGTTGGATTTCTATACAGGTATTTGTCACCTATATAATCCTGACCCTCCTTATTCTGACTTACCCACTAATTATCTGCGCTGGGTGTATCTATATGTTTATTAGTAAATCTGGCCAGGCAATTCCAGCAAGTGTAGATTTGGATCATGATTTACACCTGCGAGCAGGCGTAAATCATGATAAATGAGGTACTGGAGTAGGCCAAGCCTTCTCACCCGCTTGCCGTGATCCCACATAGCCCCCCCCCCCCTTCATGCCCGCCCATACGGCATGCATACTCCAGGGAGAAGGGGGCGAATTTGCACCTTCTCCCTGGCTTACACCTCGTCCGGAACCTTCGTAAATGGCCCCCTATGCCCCCACATTTATATTGTGTAGGCATCCACACCCATTTCCTCACCAATAATCCTGTAGTTCCATCTGCATTCGGAAAGCAAATGTGGAGACGCGGCTTGGCAATAGAGATGAACGAACCGGGTTCGGGTTGGAGTCCATCCGATCCCGAACGTTCGGTATTTGATTAGCGGGGGCTGCTGAAGTTGGATAAAGCTCTAAGGTTGTCTGGAAAACATGGATACAGCCAATGACTATATCCATGATTTCCACATAGCCTTAGGGCTTTATCCAACTTCAGCAGCCACCGCTAATCAAATGCCGAACGTTCGGGTTCGGATAAACTTGAGCATGCTCGAGGTTCGCTCATCTCTACTTGGCAAGCATTTGCTTGGTGACCGCCATTGTTCTGCAGTTGGGATCAGACAACATTTCACAGTTGTCTTATGTGTCAGTAAAACAAGGAGTAATAAGCAGCTGTATGTACTCACCAGATTTCTTAATATTTAGGGAATTTGGCAGAACAGATGGGTTTTTTCTGCATGATACTTAAGTAAGTAGATGATTAATGGGAATTATTGCTGATGTGAATAAATCAAAATCGTCTGAGGGTGGAAAACCCCTATATGTTTGGTTGGTAATCCAATCTTACAGAAACACTCTAACTTCTCAGTTCACTTCAAATGAAGATCCAGAAAATCATCACCAGAACATTTTATTCTATCCAGCTGTCATATCAGATAAAATTGGGGAATTTTATTCACGATATGAAACTTTTTTTCCCAATAAGTCACGTTGTTGTCATCTTGTAAATCAGATAACACAGGGCCTTTGGAGGCTTGAACTCAGATTGGATTGGCTTGATCGGATGAGAATCTGGTCACATGGGGGTTATTATCTCTTGGAATATACTAGAAAACACTTAGATTATAGAAGTTGTAGTAAAGAGACAGAGAGGTAAAAAGGAATCAAAAAGTATTCACACCCTGAGATTTTTTTTTTTCTAATTCCGTGTGCACACACTGAATTACCGGGTTTATGTTGAGGCTATGTTAACACGCTGTATAAACAACGGCTATTGTTTAATGCTCCCTACGGCTAGAAATAATGATCAGTATCCGGACATGCGCTGCTCACTTTTTTTTTATTCAGGGATGCGCCTTTTTAGATATCAGCATCGGTCCCATCGATTAGACCCCCACCTGTGGATAGGGGATACCTGGCGTGAGAGTACCCTTATTCAGTTAATAAAACTTAAATAATTATAATAAGTGTTTCCAACAAATCCTGCCCCTATCCTTTTTACAGGGAGTCTCACCTCAGTTAGAGGAGTTTAGACGTTAGGACTCTTCTTTCTCCAGCAAGTTTTAACCCAATTAAGGGGTCCAGGTAAGACTATCCCTTTTAGAAGCTCCACCTCTTTAAGAGAGTCCAGGCATCTGCAAGCTCCACCCCTTTAAAGTGACTCTGTACCCACAATCTGTCCCCCCCCAAACCGCTTGTACCTTCAGATAGCTGCTTTTAATCCAAGATCTGTCCTGGGGTCCGTTCGGCAGGGGATGCAGTTATTGTCCTAAAAAAATACTTTTAAACTTGCAGCCCTGTGCCCAACGGGAATTCCCTATGGGAATTCCTAATGATAAAGAGGGTGGGGAGGAGGGACGGAGGGGTGGTGCAAAGTTAGGGAACAGATATGCTAGGCCACGGCCGTTGGGCACAGGGCTGCAAGTTTAAAAGTTGTTTTTTGGGACAATTACTGCATCTCCTGCCGAACGGACCCCAGGACAGATCTTGGATTAAAAGTAGCTATCCGAAGTTACAAGTGGTTTGGGGGGGGGGGGGGGGGGTCAGATTGTTTGTACAGAGTCACTTTAAGAAGTTGCAGGCATCAAGGCTATTCTTTTCCAACAAGGCCACACCCCAAATAGGGAGGGTCTATATAATGAGGTATTTTTTTTTACCCCAAATCAACTGGTGTCAAAGCGTTATACAGTTGTGTAAATTACTTCTATTTAAACATCTCAAGTCTTCCAGTACTTCTGCTGCTGTATGTCCTGCAGGAAGTGGTGTATTCTTTCCAGTCTGACACTGGAAAAGTCTGACTCCAGCTCTCTGCTGCCACCTCTGTCCATGCCAGGAACTGTCCAGAGCAGTAGCAAATCCCCTTAGAAAACCTCTATTGCTTTAGACAGTTCCTGACACGGACAGAGATGGCAGTAGAGAGCACTGTGTCAGACTGGAAAGAATAAACCACTTCCTGCATAACATACAGCAGCTGATAAGTACTGGAACACTTGAGGTTTTTATATAGAAGTAAATAACAAGTTTATATAACTTTTAGACAGCAGTTGATTTATAATTGATTTTTCTTTGGTACCCCTTTACTCTATCCCAGGACATTATTACTGCTACAAATTGAGGTGATTACAGACCCCATATATAATATATCAGTTTTTTTCTTGGTTATCATTGTCGCCTTGTATTTAGTTATTCCTATGACTATGATTTTTATTTAATTTAATTAAGTTTTCAAATCTGCCTTTCAATCGTGTGATATTCCGCCGCTTGGTAAAATCGTACTTCCCCAGTTCTAATATTTATTTTGCATACATAGAGCTGTAGGCCATCTTCAATTACCAAAAGCTGAGACATAAGCGTAAAATTAAATATGCAAATGGGATATTTGGCAGATTTCCAGGCGGGAAGTAAAACGCAGAACATGACTTATTCACTGTCTGACGCTTTTTAACCGGTTTATTGCCGGACAATAATAGGACCAGGGAGGAGGTATCAGTACTGTTATACATTTCTGTATCCCCACACCTCTCTGTGGGTTCCATTGAAGTGAATGTGACTGAGGTGCAATCCTTCACACAACCTGTAGACAGATGGTGGAGCTATTGTTAGAAAAAGGCAGGCATGTTTTTTGATACTGGGCAAAATTAATTAAATTTTTCAGTCCCCTCTCTTTGGGTGACACATAGGGGTGGGATTTTAGGGGATATTGGGAGTTGTAGTTTTGCAACAGATTGAAAACCACAGTTTGGAGCAGGGGTAGGGAACCTTGGCTCTCCAGCTGTTGCAAAACTACAACTCCCAACATGCCTGGACAGCCAAAGCTTAGCTTTGGCTGTCCAGGCATGATGGGAGTTGTAGTCTTGCAACAGCTGGAGAGCCACGGTTCCCTACCCTTGGATTGGAGACTATTGCCTTAAGTTGTCTGTAACTTTATGCCGGGCTTGGTAAGAGGCTGGAATGTGCCGAGCTGCTGACTTCACGGATAGCTTCCATTTGCTGTAGATGAGACAGGGATGTTCTTTCATTGTCACCAGAGTGTAAAATCTGATGCTATGGAGAATCAGTTACATAAAACGCTTTAATTTTGTTCTAGTCATAGAAACAAACAAACTTTGTTAGAACTACAGACTGTTCAAACAAGGTAGAATCAATAGGAAATGTTTCCCTTTTAGGAATTTAAGCAAGGGCGGGGTTAGTTAAAGATAAGCATGGGCGGACCCTAAGGCAGAGATCACTTATCCTCTACTGGTCATGTGCTTATTAGAAGCTAGTCACATGACTGGTTTACTTATATACCCTGTTTCCCCAAATATAAAATCTAGTAGAGGTCTTGCTGAATTGCTAAATATAAGGCCTTCCCTGAAAATAAGACCTAGCAAAGATTTTGTTTGGAAGCATGCCGGCCGAACAGAACACCAGGGCATGAAGACCGTCACCTACCGCCAACCCCAATGTCCCCTTCTGCGGAATGTGCAGGCAAGGCATCAAGAGGCCCGTCTTTTGCCGCCATCCCTATTGTCCCCTACCACGAGATGTAGAGCTGCACACAGTCTGCTGTTATCCTGCTGCCATACCGTACACTGTCCCTGCTGTGCTGTACAAGTGTCCTGCGGTGGTGGCCGGAAGCCTTCACATTGTACACTCTGTCTCTGCTGTGCTGTACCAGTTTGCTGTGGTGAGCTCCCCCTGGGGGACATAAGCCGCCATACCATACTCTGTCCCTGCTGTGCTGTGGTGAGCTCCCCCTGGCAGCAGGAAGCTGCCATACCACACTCTGTCCCTGCTGTGCATGTGACATGTGAATTCTTCTTCATGGAAAAATAAGACTTCCCTTGAAAATAAGACCAAGCCCATCTTTGATAGCAAAAATTAATATAAGACACTTGTCTTATTTTCCGGGAAACACAGTACCATGTCATATACCTATCTGATGAATAACAACCAATATGGCCGTCATATGCTATCTGTTGTGGCAGCCATACTGGTCATCACCCAGCTTTCCCAGAGGAAAAACATTAAGTTAAAATAAACTAGGCATGATTCAGAGGTTGAGTGTTTCCGGCTGTGAGAGTATTTACACATTCATGTTAATTGATGAATATTTTCATCAGTCACAGAAAGTGAGACTGCGGCGAGGTGAGAAGTTGGTGAGATATATATATAGATCACATTGAAGACACTTTCACACTTAGTCAGCCATCTGGGAGCCAGGGACTGTGAAGCAGTGAAGGTAAAACATGGCCTCCTCTCATAGTTACCCATAGCTAGGTGTAGGCTGCTCACTGCGGGAATAGCTCTGTTATCCTTACGGGTGAAGTTCCTTTTTAAATTCTTATTTTTTACTGTGGTAGCCTGGTAATAAAATGGTTAACTATATATTTCATAACAGTCGGTACAAAAATCCCCTTTAGCCTGCGGCTTGTAAATTGTAAATTCCCTGTATGGCCACAGTAGAATAAACACTCTAACCACCAGTGGTAATGTCATTTAAAGGGGAACTCTACTCTCTACCTTAACAAGGCACTGTTATAGGGGGCGCTCCAGACTACACAGCCAGACTGCTGTTATAGGGGGCGCTCCAGGCTACACAGCCAGACTGCTGTTATAGGGAGAGGTCCAGACTACACAGCCATACTGCTGTTATAGGGAGAGGTCCAGACTACACAGCCATACTGCTGTTATAGGGGGAGGTCCAGACTACACAGCCAGGCTGCTGTTTTAAGGGTCTCCAGACTACACATCCATAGTGCTGTTATAGGGGGAGGTCCAGACTACACAGCCAGACTGCTATTATAGGGGGAGGTCCTTACTACACATCCATAGTGCTGTTATAGGGGGAGGTCCAGACTACACAGCCAGACTGCTATTATAGGGGGGCTCCAGACTACACAGCCAGAACTGCTGTTATAGCGGGCTCCAGACTACACAGCCAGACTGCTGTTATAGGGGGCTATATAGTCAATCATTTGTCATGGGGTGTTACCTGTTGTTATACATGGTGGCCACTACTAACCAGATATTGTTACCATTTCAGGTCTTCTCCGTCGTGGTCTTTGGCTCCATAATAAATGAAGGTTACATAAACATTGACAGCCCGGAGTTGCACTGTGTCTACAACAAACATGAGGGAGCTTGTAACTACGCCATCTCTGTGGGGATCATCGCCTTTTTCGCCTGCGTATTCTTCATCATTCTGGACATTAATTTCCCTCAAATCAGCAGCGTCAAGGACAGGAAAAGAGCGGTCATGCTGGATATGGGCTTCTCAGGTTAGTACATCAGCACCACTGTAGGGAAGTAGTGTGCCATCTCGGTCCCCATTGTGTGGTAGGTGTCATGAAGATTCTGCACCCTCTATAGTTGGCCATAGCAGTGCCATACACAAGACCCCTATAAGACTGCCAGACACAGTACCTACATAATAGTGCTATCTATACGGCCTTATAACAGTGCCAGCCTCAGGACCTTATAACAGTGCTAGCCTCAGGACATTATAACAGTGCCAGCCTCAGGACCTTATAACAGTGCCAGCTACAGAACTTTATAACAGTGCCAGCCACAGGACCTTATAATAGTGCCAGCCTCAGGACCTTATAACAGTGCCAGCCACAGGACATTATAACAGTGCCAGCCTCAGGACCTTATAACAGTGCCAGCCTCAGGACCTTATAACAGTGCCAGCTACAGAACTTTATACAGTACCAGCCACAGGACCTTATAACAGTGCCAGCCACAGGAGATTATAACAGTGCCAGCGTCAGGACCTTATAACAGTGCCAGCTACAGAACTTTATAACAGTGCCAGCCTCAGGACCTTATAACAGGTCCAGCCACAGGAGATTATAACAGTGCCAGCCACAGGACCTTATAACAGTGCCAGCCACAGGACATTATAACAGTGCCAGCCTCAGAACCTTATAACTGTGCCAGCTACTGAATTTAATAACAGTGCCAGCGACAGGACCTTATAACAATGCCAGCGACAGGACTTTATAACAGTGCCAGCCACAGGACCTTATAACAGTGCCAGTCACAGGACCTTATAACAGTGCCATCAACAGGACCTTATAACAGTGCCAGTCACAGGAGATTATAACAGTGCCAGCCACAGGACCTTGTAACAGTACCACCCACAGGACCTTATAACAGTGCCAGCGACAGGACCTTATAACAGTGCCAGCGACAGGACCTTATAACAGTGCCAGCCACAGTAAATTATAACAGTGCCAGCCACAGGACCTTATAACAGTGCCAGCAACAGGACTTTATAACAGTGCCAGTCACAGGACCTTATAACAGTGCCAGCGACAGGACCTTATAACAGTGCCAGTAACAGGACTTTATAACTGTGCAAGCCACAGAACATTATACAGTGCCAGTGACTGGACGTTATTATAATGCCAGCCACAGGACCTTATAACAGAGCCGGCCACAGGACGCTCTTAGTTGTAAAAGTTACAGGACCTCTATAAACAGTGCTTGCCTTAGGGCTCCATAGCAGTGCCAGCCACATGATCCTTATATCAGTCATTAACACAACCCCTAAATCAGCTATGCACTGCAAGCGAGTAACGATCTCGATGGTTGGTGCTCCTTTGCTTCTGTGCAACTCTCTGATACCACCTTTTGGAGGTAGCTTTTTCTTTAATTCAGCTTTAAGAAGCTTTAGGACATGACTGGGAATGTAAGCCAAGCCTGACACCTCTCCACAAGCAGCATTCACCCATCTGTAGACTGCTGTTGCGGGATTCTTGCCCTCATGAGTACAGAGCAGGGGGCTGGGGGGCCGGATGCAGAGAGGCATTTTGTTGCAGGACCAAATGTTATCCTTTAGGAGACCTTCATTCCCAGTCTTGTCTTATGGCTTCTCATTAAAGTCACATACTGACCTGAAGCTAAAGCTGCCTCCAAAATATGCTATTAGAAAGCTGCTTTAGGTATCCTACCATCAACATTATGTATGACATCATCATCATCATCATCATCATCATCATCATCTTAATGTGACCCTCTGCTGGCCAGGCAGGAGGGGTGTGCTACAGGTCTCATGGTCTAGTATAATAACAGATGAAGCAGAGCTGGGTTTTTCATTTTGTGATTATTTCCGTGCCCAACATACCTCTTACATTTACCTGCAGTCCCATGTAAACAGCATTTGCATAACAATACCCATATAAAATGGGACAGAATAATTAGCTATTTCTTCCCTATAATAATAGACATTTGGCGTTCATTTTGCCGCAAGATAGAATTTCAACTCAACGTGTACAGGCGGCGTCTTACCTGCCATACGATGAAATTGCGGGTTGTGCTTAACACAGGCCCAGACCCTCCGTGCTAACGCTGAACACGTCCAGAATAAAGGGTTAATATAAATCACATCCTGGGCGGATGGAAAATCATGTCGATCATTGATTTGGAGGAAGCGACTATGGAAAAGATGGAAAAGTCAGCAGCAAGGACCCCCTGCTAGACAGCCAGCACCCTGCTCTGTACTGACCAGAGAACCCCAAAACACATCTATAGATGGGTGACCCCTCTCTCTGGAGGAACGTCTGGCTTGGATTAAATCCCCAGTCATGTTTCAAGGCAGCATTGATTTGCATGGATGCTACTTCCCATAGGTGTCACCAGAGGACAAGTTCCTTCTGGAGCTTCCAATGCTCATGGGATGCTGGGAGTTGTAGTTTTACAATAGCTGGAGAGCCACAGGTTGGGGAATACCTAAGGCTGTCAGGACATGCTGGAAGTTGTAGTTTCACAACACCTTGAAATCCTCTGCTATGGAAATGCTGGGAGTTATGGATTTACAACAGCTATAGAGGCACAGGTCAGGGCTGTTATTGCATGCTGGGAGTTATAGTTGCACAGGATGGGAAGTGTTGATGGCTGTTATTGCATGCTGGGAGTTATAGTTACACAGGATAGAAAGTGCTGAAGGCTGTTATTGCATGCTGGGAGTTATAGTTACACAGGATAGAAAGTGCTGAAGGCTGTTATTGCATGCTGGGAGTTATAGTTACACAGGATGGGAAGTGCTGAAGGCTGTCATTGCATGCTGGGAGTAGTAGTTGCACTCATCTATCGAGCCACAAGTTGGGAAATGCTGGACACTGCAGAGGCATGCTGGGATTTGTAGACACACGTTGCAGATCGCTGTACAAGAGCCTCGATTTTTACCCCATAGTAATCCAAGAATGCTGGGAGTTGTAGTCTTTCTAAAGAACTACAGGCTGTAGACCACTTCTCCATGATCACTGTATCATGAATAAATTTGTACGATACACTCCCAACCTGAAAGTAAGCATTTCCTCTGTCATCTCTTCCTCTTCAGTAACATAACACCATCCTTTCATATAAAAGAAGAAGTGAAACCTGCATTTTGCAGCATTTAGACACATGGGGAGAGATTTATCAAACTGGTGTAAAGTAGAATTGTCTTAGTTGCCCCTAGCAACCAATCAGATTCCGCTTTCCATTCCTCACAAATCTTTTGAAAAATGAAAGGTGGAATCTGATTGGTTGCTCGGGGCAACAGGGCCAATTCTACTTTACACCAGTTTCATAAATCTCCCTCACGGTTTCCAACTGTAAAGGTTCCTCCAGGCAAATCTGATAGACTGTGTTGTGTCTAGTGAAGGACTGGAGGGGGCAGAGCATGACACCAGTCATCTCTCTGATGTGTTCTTAAAGGGAATCTGTCAGCTCCTGTGCCCTACCTAAGGTGCTGACAGTGTGCTGTAGCTGGCAGCCCCCAGTGAGCATGGTGCCTTTTTGGTAATTTTCTGTACAGCGGATTATGTACAATCTTATGGCTCCTACTGTACTAAAGAGTCACAGAGCAGTTGTTCGTGCCACACTCTGGCATGCATCCTCCTCCCTCTTCATGAATAATCAATGCTGCCCGGCCTCCTGCTCGCTCAGCTGTCAGATTGCAGATCAGTCCTCTGTAGGCAGTTTATGTCTGATGTGTTAGAGCTGTGGTCTAGGGGTAACTTACCTGTCTACAGACCTGCCAGCAGTTCCTTCTCTGGTTTGGTTCCCCTGATGGAAATTAAATAGAGGTCTTTTTTTCTCATTATTGTATCATTTTTAAGGCTATGTTCACACACAGTATTTTTGCTCAGTATTTTGGTCAGTATTTTGCAACCAAAACCAGAAGTGGATTGAAAACACAGAAAGGTATGTTTTCACACTGTTGAAATTGAGCGGATTGCCGTCATTTAATGCCAAATATCGGACGTTGTTTCAAAATAACATTAATTATTTGCCATTAAATGGCAGCCATCCACACAATTTCAAGAGTGTGAGAACATACTGTAGCCTTTCTGTGTTTTCAATCCACCTCTGGTTTTGGTTGCAAAATACTGACCAAAATACTGAGCAAAAATACTGTGTGGGAACATAGCCTTAAAAATTATACAATAATGAGAAAAACATAAATAAAGATGGACTATATTACATTCCCATCAGGGGATTTGAACCAGAGAATGAACTGCTGGCAGGTCTCTAAACAGGACAGTTACCCCAGAGTGTTCCTTTCAGGCATAAACTGCCTACAGAGGACCGATCTGCAATCAGAGACACTGGCTGACAGCTGAGCGAGTAGGAGGGCGGGCAGCATTGATTATTCATGAAGAGGAGGGAGGGGAAGGAGTGGTGAGGTGTGCCAGATTGTGGCACAAACAACTCCTCTTTGCCTCTTGAGTACAGTAGGAGATATAAAATTGTGCATAATCCATTACACGGAAAATTACCAAAAAGCACCATGCTCACTAGGGGACTGCCAACTACAGCACACTGTAAGCACCTTAGATAGGGCCCGGGAGCTGACAGATTCCCTTTAATCCTTGTGTCATGCTCCGCCCCCTTAGGCCCTACACTGGGCTTTACCTACAGCAGGGAAAGGGAACCTAGGATCTCCAGCTTTTGCAAAACTAAAATTCCCATCATGCCTGGACAGCCAAAGCAAAGCTTTTTTGCAACTTCTAGAGGGCCATCTTTGACTTACATCATCCCTTTAAACTTATTGTATTGTATAACTTGTTACTTATGTTTTTCTCCTCTGGGTTTGATCCAGGGCTGTGGAGTTTCCTCTGGTTTGTGTGCTTCTGCTTCTTGGCCAACCAATGGCAAAGGACGGCAAATCACCCCCAGGTAGACCAAGCGGCCGATGCTGCAAGAGCAGCCATTGCCTTCTCCTTCTTCTCCATTATCTCCTGGGTGAGTAGCTCCTTGTTATTCAGTCATATGTTATGCATAGGTAACATTTTACTAATATATATATATATATATATATATATATATATATATATATATATATGTACAGGGCTAGGACCTGTATGGAATAGAAGGGTAGAGGTTGGATCCAGTTATGTGGAGGCTTCTGGGTAAAGCAGTGAGGGACGGTCACATAGAAGTGATACAGAGATGGCAGTGAAAAATATCAGTGCCACAACACATGAATAAATATCACCATACAGTGCTATAAATTATATCACCATACAATGCCAAAATAATAGGTCTATATAGTACCATACACTATACAGTTAATAAATACTGCCATCAAGTGCCAGAATAATAGTATAGTACCATACACTATACAGTTAATAAATACTGCCATCAAGTGCCAGAATAATAGTACTATATAGTACAATACAGTTAAAAAATGCAGTGCCAAAGTAATGGTGCCATATTGTGCCATATGCTATAAAGTGAAAAAAATATTACCATAAAGTGCTATAAATAGTATCACCATACAACGCCAAAGTAATGTTGCCATATTGTGCCATATGCTATGAAGTGGATAAATATTGCCATAAAGCGCTATAATAATTAAGTGTGTAAATAACATTACCAAACGGCAAAATAATACAGCCAGATAGTAAGTGAATCAGGTCGCAATCTCATATAGTGCCGTACATCATAAAGTAAAGCGGTATCTACCGTGTTTAAGTAACATGCCTTTCCGTACTATACACAGACATCTATGGAGGAAATAAATAATACCGCCCGACAAGGCCCAAAATGATGGGCCTCACCAACTCCTGCCACCTCCTCCTTCACATTGTCCCAACTACTCCTTAGGTTAGAGGGCAGACAGGAAGGGTCTTAGGAGGTCCAACTCTATGGCAGCCACGTTTGGGGTAATTACAATGTTTATGTTAATATTCCTGACCTGTTAAGGTCTTGTACAGGATAAAAAAAAAATGGCCGCCTTCTTTCAGAAACAGCGCCATATCTATCCACAGTTTGTGTGCGGTATTGCAGCTAAGCCCCATTCACTCTTATGGAGCCAGGCTGCAATATCAGATACAACCCATAGGCAGGTGTGGAGCTGTTTTCAGCCATGTTTTTACAATCCTGTACAATTCCTTTATGGTGTGAGGCAGTGATTTTCAACTAGTGTGCCGCGACACATGGTCGGGTGTGCCGCGGGGAAAGTTCCCCAAACTATGGTGCACCTGTGTTTTGTTCCCCGGGAATGCGCAGCGATAAGTGGCGGATTATAATGTGGGCGGTTGTGTGGTGCACTGCGGCGGGCCGTGATGCTTGCATCCAATCAACGTGTGTGCTACGGCCCTCCGCAGCGCACCGCGCTCCCGGTCTCCGCTGATTGGAGGAGCACGTCAGGGCCCTACGGGCGGCCAGTAGGTGAGGCAGACAGCAGCGGTGACCATCTCGGAGGAGGTGAGGAGGAAGGGGGAGAGAGAAACCTGGGGATGGGGGAGAGAAACAGCAGAGAGAAGCAGGGGGAGAGAAGTTTGGTAGAGAGAAGCACAGGAGAGAAGCATGGGGGAGAGAAGCACAGGAGAGAAGCATGGGGGAGAGAAGCACAGGAGAGAAGCAGGGGGGAGAAGTATGGTGGAGAGAAGCACAGGAGAGAAGCATGGGGGAGAGAAGCACAGGAGAGAAGCATGGGGGAGAGAAGCACAGGAGAGAAGCAGGGGGGAGAAGTATGTTGGAGAGAAGCACAGGAGAGAAGCATGGGGGAGAGAAGCACAGGAGAGAAGCATGGGGGAGAGAAGTATGGTGGAGAGAAGCACAGGAGAGAAGCAGTGGGAGAAGTATGGTGGAGAGAAGCACAGGAGAGAAGCAGGGGGGAGAAGTTTGGTGGAGAGAAGCACAGGAGAGAAGCATGGGGGAGAGAAGCATGGTGGAGAGATGCACAGGAGAGAAGCATGAGGGAGAGAAGCACAGGAGAGAAGCATGGAGGAGAGAAGCAGGGGGGAGAAGTATGTTGGAGAGAAGCACAGGAGAGAAGCATGGGGGAGAGAAGCACAGGAGAGAAGCAGGGGGGAGAAGTATGGTGGAGAGAAGCACAGGAGAGAAGCAGGGGGGAGAAGTATGGTGGAGAGAAGCACAGGAGAGAAGTAGGGGGGAGAAGTATGGTGGAGAGAAGCACAGGAGAGAAGCAGGGGGGAGAAGTATGGTGGAGAGAAGCACAGGAGAGAAGTAGAGGGGAGAAGTATGGTGGAGAGAAGCACAGGAGAGAAGCACAGGGGGGAGAAGAAAACAGGCCCAGGTTTCACACTGAGTGAGTATAAATACATTTAGAATCTATATTATTAACTATATGTATAATATGTACTGTTTTAGTGTCATTTTGTGCCATTTTGGTTGGTGGTGGTGGATTTTTTAAGTATAAAAAGTGTGCCGCGGCTCAAAAAAGGTTGAAAATCACTGGTGTGAGGAGATGATGACGATATGCTGTATATGGCACATGTAGCCATCTTATGGTTCCAAAGGTCAAAGGTCTAGTGGTTTATTATACTTCTAGCCGTCATAAGACGCTCATGGCTGATATCAGGTTATCAGTAGACAATAAGCCGATCAGTGCCATCTTCTCGATCACTATCGCCCCCTCCTGGCTAATGCACAGTATATGGAGCAGGGGAAGGGAATTGTTTTTATTTGATTCCCCATTATATGGCAGCAGCCTCCTCGGATCACCAGACTTTACGGATTTTTGGTTCGTGAGTGGTCGTTCACCGATATCTATGTTTAATCTGTTTTTTCCTATTTCAGGCTTACTTATCACTAGTCGCCATGGACAGATTTAAGCATTTAACCTTTGGTGAAGAGGAGCAGAGGATTACTCCCAATCCCTGATCCCCCTCCTTGTATCCCCACTGTGTCTCTGTCTCCTGCTCGCTGCGGCTCATGTCCTTAACCCAGACTAACAAGACTATCAAATTCAGAAAATTTAAAGGGGAAATCCAAAATCATAAAATGATCATAGATACTTTGGAGGAGATTTATCAAACATGGTGTAAAGTAAAACTGGCTCAGTCGCCCCTAGCAACCAATCAGATTCCACTTTTTATTCCTCGCAGACTCTTTGGAAAAGGTGGAATCTGATTGGTTGCTAGGGGCAACTGAGCCATTTTCACTTTACACCATGTTTGATAAATCCCCCTCTTTGTGTTCCAGGGATACGTCCATACATAATGTATAAGACAAACCCCAGGGAGACAAAGCAAGCTTCCGGTATATATGGGTTCTGGGACAAGACAGGCACAGTGGGTCAATGCATAGGGCATAGTTAAAGGGGTTATCCTGGCTTAGAAAAACATGTCCAGGCACCACTCTTGTCCTCAGTTTGGGTATAGGTGTGTTGCAGCTCAATTCCATTGAAGCAAATGGAGCTGATTTGTAATACCACACACAGCCTGAGGACAGGGGTGGCGCTGTTTTTTTCAAATCCTGGATAACCCCTTTAAATACATCTCCCTGGGCACAGCTATCTGCCAGATTTGTCTGGAGCTAACACTACATGCAGCCAGAAACCCCACATTTGACCCCTTCATTAAAATAGACATCCCTTTTAAGAGATATAGGGGGAGATTTATCATACATGGTGTAAAGTAAAACTGGCTCAGTTGCCCCTAGCAACCAATCAGATTCCACCTATCATTTTCCAAAGAATCTGTGAGGAACGAAAGTTGGAATCTGATTGGTTGCTAGGGGCAACTGAGCCAGTTTCACTTTACACCATGTTTGATAAATCTCCCCCAAAATCCGTACATAGGACCACAATTTAAAAACACAAAATATCCCTCCAGTATTCCTCGATGCCCCCTTTAAATAAAGAAAATCATGATCCAGTCCCAGCCATCAGAGTCCTCTTACTTTCTAACCTTATGTAAGTGACAACTCCAGATCCCTAGAAGAGGAAATCGAGTCAATGGTGGTCACCTACCTGCTGTAACCTGTATAGCTAGGCAACTTTCCTGACATATTCCATATATGATTCAGTAGTAAGTCCTAGTGCATAAATTGGCATTATCCCTTTAAATGTCCTAGTTTGCTCAGATACACCCAGCGCAAGGACTTCAACATCACTATGTACCCCTTTGCAGGTATCTACATAGAACATATCCAAGGACAAATCAGCCATAGCTACGTGATCATAATAGCGGTTATAAACTGCTGAGAGGTTTTCAAATAAAAGTCTCAAAATCTCTGAAAACACAGGGGGAGATTTATCAAACCGGTGCAAAGTAGAATTGCCTTAGTTGCCCCTAGCAACCAATCAGATTCCACCTTTCATTCCTCGCATATTCTTTGAAAAATGAAAGGTGGAATCTGATTGGTTGCTAGGGGCAACTAAGGCAATTCTACTTTACACCAGTTTGAAAAATTTCCCTCACAATTTTAAAATGGCCGCCTTCCTTTTACACACACCGCTGGGGCTGTGTGCAGTTTTTTCTTATGATGTCCAGCTTATTACTCACCCGTGTAACTTGCTGACCCATCATTTGCCACTACCTTATGTTAACCCTCTGCTGCTTTTTGACCCATTACTAACCCTTAAACATGCCCTCTTACCCAGGCTGCTATGGCTCTGAAAGCCTTCCAGAGATTCCGCCTAGGAACCGATATGTCCCTGTTTGCCCCGGACCAGTTCGCTGCAGCTGGACCCAACGCGGGATACCCAGGCTACCCCACAGGCAGCGGTATTGAAAGTACAGAAACCTATCAAAGTCCTCCTTTCACCGAGAACGCGGACATCAGTCCCAAGGGATACCAAGCACCTTCGTACTGATGGAGATGGGTGGAGCCCGGATGTTTGTATGCAGATATAAAAGGTGTACTAAGACAGTACAGAGAATCGAGTGACTGCCGTATCCTGCTGTACATTTTAGATGTGATTACCGGAATTATCCATGTAGTTAGATGTACAGTGCACTCTGTACTGTGACATTGATTGCTTGTTTGTGATCACTTCAAAGAGGTTTTCTTGTTTGTTTTTTTAACTTTTATTTTTTTAAAACTTTTATTAACAAAGTGTTCCCTCTAAGGTAGGCCTCTACACATTATTGGACTACAGCTACCAGCTGAAGGGGGCTGGCGGTTCAATCGAACCAACTGAAGAGGTCAAACCTGACCCCTCTTAAAGTGAATTTGTCAGATCTCATATCTGATGGCACCACTGGATAAAGGGCAAGATGCTGAATGTGTGGATATATAGTTTTCTATGGTTTGATTTGTTATTTCCATGTAAAAAGCTGTCTGAATGCTGTGAGCCTGTGAGTCCTACTTAACTCCTCCCACTAACTACTGAGTCAGTGTGGGCGGGGCAAGCAGGACTCACAGGCTCAAATCAATTAGACAGCTTGTTACGGAAATATAGTGAATCGAAACCATATAAAACTATATATCCCCGCGTTCAGCGTCTTCCTCCCTATTGGCTGCTGCCCTCGGTTATTAGATCTGACAGAGTCACTTCAATCATGTAGACACTTTAAACAAGGGCACTAAATAATTTTATCTTCTTTTATGTCATAGAACAATCTCCTATATCCTGATCTGATCTATATACAATGGGCCAAACAGAGTAGAATTTTAGTACAAGTAGTTTTTATCATTATTCATACACTCAGGTTTTTGTATTGCGTCTGAACTAACGTTCGGCTTCTGAGAACATTCCATCTGTAACAGGGATAAAGATATAAAACCCTGTGATGGCTCCTAACATCATAAAATATCGACAATCCCCCTACCCATAAACTGATAGACTGAAACCCCTCTGTGACTAGCCGCAATCTGTGGGAAAACCTCAAGTGTTCAAATTCCCCACAGCGCCGTCGCAGGTGAAATGAGGTATTACACATTTCTAATTGACTTTATTAGGATGTCTGTGTAATGAATGGATTGAAGCTTTAAGGGGCAGGATAAGCTATGCTAATGACAAACGTATCCAAAGACCTATCCAAGCAAGCAATATAATGTCACCAGGCAACCAGTCAGATTGCTAGGAGCTACTGACGTCATTGAAGCGTGATACACAATGCGACACATATACCTCCCTGATGTAACTGGTTTGATGGATGCAAAATTGTGTCTGGTGTTTTGGGTTCTGCAAAGTCTGGAATATATTGTGTACGCTGTAAACAATTACCTAGATATAGGGGATATGCCATTGGTTGTTGAGAGACTGCATTCTGAAAACCAGAGCAACCCTGCCTCTCCCTAAACAACAGCACCACCTAGTGGCCAGAAGGTAATACTGAATGCTTCCATGAAGAAATGCTCAAATATTTTTGACTTTTATAATTATTCCAGGGAACCATGACTATATAGTGGCAGAAGTCTGGTCAGCAGCTATACTTTGCAAACTTCATTGCATTTCAAAGACCTGAATCGATCCAGTTACTCCAGAGCTGCAATCATAATTCTGCAGACTTTAGAATGTTGAGGTACTGTACAAGAATCTAATGGAAACAATAGATAATAGGGGACCGTCTTGCTTCTTTCCAACCAGCAGTATTAAGAATGCAGCTCTGGAGTATAACAGGCTATATAATAGGCTTATAATGGTGCAGTGGCTTTGATGTATTTATAGTACCAAGCAGGAAAGGGGTAGGGGCAGCCATACCACCAGGCCTAGGCATACAGCACCTGCTGTCCCGGGGTTTGGGGGTGAAATTGATCCTTTGTAATCCTATGCAGCCTTATGGAAACATGTAGCATACTCTAGCTAGCAATATATTGTTATATGAGCTGGGCATTCTAAGAGGGAACACTGGAAGTTGTCACCATGCAGGATTTAGTTTTAGAGGGGTTGTAGGAGATTAAAAAAAACATGGCTGCTTTCTTTCAGAAAAAGCACCACTTCGTCCATGGGCAATGTCTGGTATTGCACTAGTTACTCAAATAGGAAAGCTGCAATACCAGACACAGCCTGTAGACAAAGGTGGCACTGTTTTTGATGGAAAAGATCGAACAACCCCTTTAACAGCCTCAACTTGTTGAACTCCAGTTTGTGTGCCAGTCGGACCGTGTGTTAGTGCACCGTATCGCCTTTTCTAGCATTATGTATCATTGTAGAAACAGCCGACGCTTTTCTGACTTTAAAGCACAAATGACCGCAATGGACCTCCAGCCGCAGAGGAGACGCAGCACGAAGAGGAGGCCAATGTATAGTATAGGGTTCATAGAGATCTGCAAAGAAGAACTGCTTCCTGTTACACAGTCATAGTCTTTATCTACTACACTCACCACTGTACTAGCTATGTCAATTCTATCCATAAAGGCTATGACTGTGTGAAGGCAGCTTGTTGCCTTAAAGGGGTTATCCAGGATTAGCAATACATAGCTGCTTGAGCTCAGGTTGTGTGTGGTATTACAGTTTGACTTTTTTTTAATCCATGCAATACCACATACAACCTGAGGACAAGAGTGGCGCTGTTTCTGGAAGTTAACCCCTCTCTGGAAGACAAACCCTTTGAAATGTACCTTGATGAATGTCTGGGGGGCTGAAACCCCCCATTGATTCCGGAAACAAAGGAGTAGAAGCTCTCAGCCCTTTGGCTGATCCTCCAATGAGTTCGAGTCCTTGCCCCGCTTTGTTTACGTCTCCATCGTTGATGCAGTCGGTGGGGGTCTTAGCATCCAGACCACCGACGTCATTATAACACGTCAGAAGTTTTCCCAAAATTAAAGTTGCACTTATAAGATTACTTTACAAAATGATGGTGGATACAGACTTTAGTGTGGGCAGAATTGTAAGTTTTGCTCTGAAGACCATTCTTTTCTAATGTCAGTCCCTGGCCCTGCATTAATGGAAGTCATATCCAGGTAAACTATAGACCAGGGCGAGGGAACCTTGGCTCTCCAGCTGTTGCAAAACTACAACTCCCAGCATGCCTGGACAGCCAAAGCTTTAGCTGTCCAGGCATGATCGGAGTTGTAGTTTTGCAACAGCTTGAGAGCCAAGGTTTCCTACCCCTGCTTTTGTCCTCATGGGGAAACATGTCCCTATAACACAACTCACAATTGGATAGTAAAATACTCTATTCTGTGTTATACCACACACCTATCACCGGGGGGAGCTATGGAGCCCGGCTCATAAACCTCACTTCATGTTATACAACTGCCAAGACTTTTGCTAATGTTTACACTAGGGAGATTTTTAATACATTTGATGCCATTTATAGGGAGCAGTGCATTTAGAGTGGGGGAATTCAGGGGGTTCACTTACTATTGTAATGCACTATTTTTATCTATATTGGAGTTTTTATTTTTTGTAACTACAACTCCCATCATGCCCTGACTGCCACGATGTCAGGACATGATGGACGTCATAGTTTTGCAACAGCCAGAAAGCAGGTTGGGGTGTTTAAAGGAAGGGAGGGGGCGGGTGATTTTGCCATATAGTGAGATATTTGAATCAATGTATGATTATTGGGGCAGGAGGCGGGGTCATGCCTCAGCGGGGTCACTAGCTCCTGGTATAGACACTGAACCCTTCCGCCCATGGACAAAATGGCCACCTTCACGTCGCAGGCCGCAGATACATCTTACAAACATACTACTCCTCTTTACGCCACAGTTATGCTCACGCTTGCCGGTCGTCACATCACGCATCGCCAATTTACGTTCCAGGGCCTGTCTACCGGGAACCCGCGGCGGTTCACAAACGTGTCAGTTATACAGTGTGGTCTGTGTGTGTCTGGACAAAAGTGACATGTTTACAATTATCTGTATATATTGTATCTCCTGAAAGAACAATCTGTGATTGTGCGTTTTCAGTAGCGTCTTGTGTCGGAAATGTATCTTGTTTTCTGTACATTATGATATAATAAAAAGAGAAGATTAAATGGAAGGAGAGTGCCGCCTGTTTCTGCAATCTGCAATACCAAAAACAGCCACTGTACAAGGGTGGCACTGTTATATTTAAAAGAGTCACCTGTGTAGTAGGCGGCTATAACGAGAGGGTAGCGAGTTAAAGGGGAATGTAGTCAAGTGAACAGGAATGAGCTGCAATACCACAAAAAGCCAGTAGACTCTAGTGGCGGTTATAAAAAAAAACCAACAAATAAATACCCATAAGCTCAAAAAAATAATGGTGAACTGCAAAGGAAGCCAAACAAGAGCACCATTTCGGATTTAAGGGGCGGGGGGATCATTATCCGACTAGTAAGCACCAGTAACAGGATGATGAGGGTTGTACATTCAAGTTCCTGGAACAGAATGAGATCCTGAATATAGAAATGTGATCTGACTGGCCATCAGTATCCCCTACCCTTGTTCTCCCTGTCTTAAAGGGATTGTCCAGGCTTAGAAAAACATATCCGCTTTCTTCCAGAAACAGAACCACTCTTGTCCTTAGTTTGGCTGTAGGATTGCAGTTTAGTTCCATTGAATTGAATGGAGCTGAATTGTAATAGCACACACAACCTAGGGTCGGGGGTGGCTCTGTTTCTGCAAGAAAGTAGCTGTGGCTTTTTATAATCTTGCATAACCCCTTTAAAGGGGCAGATTTACATACACGCAGCGGTCGTTCAGTATGTACTGACAGTGATCTGCCAGGACCTAGCCGACTCGCAGCGTTATTAACGCTGCGAGTCGGTAGGTGTGAAGGCACCCTTAAAGGTCAAGTACCCCCATATACAACGAACTACCGCCACTTAGTGATCAGTTTATATTACTGCAGCTTTCATGGTTGATTCATAAAAGTGAGACAAGGCAGAAGTCATTTTTTTTTTTATTTGCCCAATGTAATTTTGTATCTGACAGGTGAAGAGTATCCCCCTCCCCGACCTGTGCACATAATACAACTCACTCTAACCAGGTAAGAGAACCTGAAGGGTCGCTGGATATGGCGCTCCGAACCACATGGTGTTAACCCCCTTCTCTACCACAAGCAGCTGAAACAACACCATTTGGTCCACAGGTCTGAATAGTCACATGGCAAACAACGCTAAACCACGGACGGTGTTAACAAAATCAAACAACACACAAGAGGTACAATACTGCGGGAGAATAAAATGGGCAGATATGGACATCATCAACCTATAGAGGCTTCTCATACCTCCTTCCTATAACACAGTATAAGGCATGAGTATAGCGCGTCAACCTCAACTCTGTAAAGAGACTGTCAGCAGGTTTCTGCTGTCCTATCTCAGGGTAGCATCAACTAGTGACAGAGAAGCTGAACAGAATGATGTATAACTTACATTGTTCTGTGCAGCTGGTCCAGAGATATCTTCCTGAATAACATGGACAATAAGTAGTCTTCTCCATTATGTGCATGAGCCCAGTAGTCCTGGATATTCATGAGAAGCAGAAAACCCCGCCCACCAGCTGCTGATTGGCAGTTATCTATCAAGGCTGTGTATAGGCAGCAACTGTCAATCAGCAGCTGGAGGGCGGGGGGAGGTGTGTGGCAAGAATTCTATTCTCCTGCATATTAGGAGAACGGCTGAACAGAATTATACAAGTAATACACCGATCTGTTCAGCATTTCTTTCACTGCTTTATGCAGTCTTAATTTAAGGCAGCGTAAACCTAGTGACAGATTCCCTTTAAAACAGGCCGGCAACTAGCAATAATGTAAGCATCAATAAAGTGTCTATACATTTTTGAATTTCTAATTACAGATTGATTGGCTTGGTTTGAGGCTGTGCAGATTGTTCGTGTAGTCTAAAGTCCGTACGGCACGATATTACATGCACAGACAGTGAGTGGGAGGGGCCACAGGAGGAACGGCCCATTGAACTCAGTGGCGGTCTGCTGCCGACACTCAACCGTCAATGACCTGATCGGGCCGTTTTAGCATGTTGAAAGACAAATATTACACCAAATTATTATTGGCCAGTAATCGGCCAAGTAAGGCTGATAATCGTTTGGTGTAATAGCACTTATCAAGAGTTGGCAAGGCATGATGGGCATTGTAGTTGCAGAGCCACCCATTGGGGGACCCTGGTCTATGCCTCAGGGCCCATTCATTAAAGGAGAAGTCAGACAAAAATTTATTTAAGTATTGTATTGCCCCTGAAAACTTATATTGGGGATTTGTATAACTTTTGAGGGGCAATAAAATACTTTAATAAAAAAAAATTGCCGAACTTCTTCTTTAAGACTACGCAACCAAATGCTATGCGTCAATTCTTACGCTAAACAATTGCAACAAGTACGTTACAGGTCAGAGCACTTATACAAGGAAACCAAAACAGAAAAAAATAATATACATAGGTTTACAGTTTACAATATTGATACCAGGATACAGTATATGGAGCATGCAGTGAATAGAGGTAAAGTGCATCTATTTATAGACATGCACGCTCAAATTATTACTTCCATACAATCCAACTACACCACACACGGCATAGGTTCACCATCCTCAAGTGCCCAGTGCAACTGCCGGGTAAAATGATACAACAACCTAAAAACCATAAGCGACACTGTAACACTGCCCCCACAGGATGGGATGACCCAAAAGTATAAAACTTCTGTGATGACAATTTCTGCTCCGACCTGTCAAGGAGTTATGCCACAGCTGGAGAACACTGGCCTAGAGTGTGTTTGCAGCATATGCCATAAACTGTGCTGCTGCATCAGTAGCGGGCGATTAAAGTTCTCCCAAATGTGACAAAAAGTGCTCCAAGCACCGAACCTGACGACTTTCTTCTATCAATCGTTCACTCTCTGCTTGCTGTCAGTGAATGAACAAATTGCATAAAGTCTGAATTTATATACAATAAATAGTTTTATTGCTGTTTGAATAATACCTTAGCGTCCCCCACCCCCACTGCCCAGGTCTGTGGTTTTCAATACAACACTGATGAACCTGGGGCTTATAGAACTAATCCTAAAAATCGGCAGCAAATACAGCAAAAGTGCAGCAGCGTTAGAGGACGATATCATACACAGATGGCAATATGGCTGTAGAAGGGGAGCGCAGATAATCCTGGAGCATTCATTATTGTACAATGCAACCCCCCCACCCTCAACTTTAAATGGCTGATAACAGGGAGCAATAGCCTACATTCAACCCCCAAAAACTGTACATAATACAGACATGAGGCCCTGTGTCCCTATAACACACAACAGAATGCACGGCTCCCACAAAAAAAACAACAACAAACATTGGGTGGTGGCCGTAAATTAATTTCTGCATGATCATCCAATGAAAGCATGATTATCTATAGGCGAGAATGAAAACGGACACGAGATAATTAAACATGGCCCCCAACACGTGGTAGACTCCGCCATGAGCACATAAAGCAAGCTGCGCCTTGTGCTACGAGACGTGGCAGTCACTACTTGCAGCTCTGGCTGGTCGTTCTCTTCAGAGGGTAGCGCCAACTCTGCACCCTCCACACTCAGCACCGTCATCACATCATCATTGATTCGGCCACTTAGAGCATCGTAATAATTTTTTTTATTATCGCCAGGTAGCCATACCGCCGCCCGGATTTGCCCACATTTCCACTTTGCTATAACTGGTATTTTTGGTGCATTTATTTAATTTTTAAGTGCAGACCCAAAAACCTGGGCTATTGTCTGCAGAGCCTAACTGATGATCCGGCTGATGGCCTGGAGCGAGGGGAAATCATTGTCTTCGAGGTGCAATGTCTTGTGATAGGCAATGTCCTGGGGAGCCAGCACCTGGCTGCAGGAGGGGCAGGTGGAGTAGTCCAGTTCAGGGGAGCTGGAGTCTGTTTTCCAGGCAGCTTTCTTGCTCTTCTTGGACTTGTTGGAGCTCAGTTTCTGTTCCAGTCGCAGATCCTGGTGGGCCGCTAGCAGCTCCTGCTGTTTGGCGTTGTCTGGGAGCAGCACTAGGAGCTCATTAAATATCAGACTGAAGTTCTCTCCGAGAAGCTGGCGGCAGCTTTTGTAATACTCAGATGCAGATATCAGGCCCTTAAAGAACACAGAGAAAACATACATGAAGTGTTAGGCCATGTACACGCAATAGTGGTCAACTCTTCACACAGCAGTCAGTTTTGTACAGGCAGCGGCGCTTAGTGGCTGGATGAACGGGCAGTGACTACCAACAAAACAACACTGGAAGAAGAGGACTGAAGCCAGAGGGGAAGAATAAGTCTGGGACAGCACCGCCCACCCCTGCTCAAAAGAGGCCAAAAAGCTTCTTCTCCTGGTCTCCGCAGCTGCTAGGAAATAGATATTGCAGGAGTTGCTCTCCCTGACCCCCCCCCCCCCCATCCACATGCCTTTTTATGAAGAAATGAACACTTCTTTTTAGAAAAGACTGGGTGGAAGTCACCTTACATAAGGAATCCAAGGTCAAAACCAACTTTGGGATCCCTTTATTCAAATCATGCCCGCTAGAATCCAACAGAAACTACAGAACACATCACTTGGTACTTGGGACAATCGATTTAGTCTAATCCCCCTATTAGATTTGAGTTGATTGGTGTTTAACTTCTCCTATTTACTGTCCTCTTTTCTTGTTGTTACCCTATTGGCTTGCGCCCTGTCGCTTTGTTTTTGTTTTGTTACTAGTTTAACCTGGTTGGTGTTTGCCTTTCCAGGTGGGGCAGAGAAACTGCCACAGTGGACTAATTCCAAAGAGTTACTGTGTTAATCATAGTTCTATACATTTCTTATATATATTGTCTGGATTCTTATATATAATGTCTTGGCAAGCTTTGCCACGCTCCTCTGCCTACACCTCCCTATTCAGCCATCCCCCCTATTCCCTACCCCTCCTTCCTCCCCTACCCCACTGATTATGTGTTTTTTTTTCTATTGAAAACTTTATAAAAACATATATTAAAAAAAAAACAAACGGGGCAAAAGGGGACCATAGACTATCCCAACTCACTGTTCCCTGTGCCCCTCCACCACTGGATCGCTGTTCCAGGACATCCTGCAGAGCCAGTCACAACCCAGTTGATAGACTGCCAGCTCAGCTAGTTGGTGACTGGGGTGGAGTGTCATTCCCAATACTCCCCCCATAAGCCTCATCCCAGTCATTATGTAATTACAATTTGGGGGGTAAATGCCGTCGGCTGGGGGTCCCAGAGCCAGTCACACAGTGCATCACGAGCACAGGGAGAGGTAAGCAATGATCGTTATTTTCCCCCCTGCTGCCTGTCAGATTTTTCCAACAGCCAGGCTTCTCCTTTTAAGTATAGTAGTAGCCCCCCCCCTCCCAAAACACACCAAGAATCAGATTTGAAAAGAAACAGTAGAAAAAAAATCCTTTACCGGGCTACAGCTTTACATCAGTACTGTGGTCCCTTCAATCTTAGAGCATCACCAATTATATATGACATATGCTATCAATATAAAATGGGAATCAAATACATTTAATGGTAACTAAGTGTCATTACGAGTAACAAAACCATCTCAGTAGTCACCTGTCTGAACTTGCCAGAATGGGATTTAAATTCATTGAACTTGGACTCGTCGCTGTGCAGGTAATCCTTGATAGAGTTGATCAGGTGAATGTTCCTCTGCTGGAAGTTTTCAGGTATGAGGTAAGTTCTGGTGCAGAATGAGGCCCTATACAAGGGAAAAAGGTGAATAAAAGGTGCTTAAAATTATTTATACAGATTCAGCTGTATCCACAATTCAGACAAGACTTTTAAAGCGATTTTCCAGGGAATAAAAAAAAATGGATGCGCTATTAACAGGATAGGTCATTAAGCACTCCCACAGATCAGCTACTTGGATCGGTGGGAGTGCCGGAAGGAGTTGGCTCTGTTCAATGTGTAATGGGCGGACCCGGTTATTGCTGCCGTTCACTTAAAGGGGGCTGAGCTGCAGTTATGCAAGGCCACCACCACACAGTAACCTGAACTGCGTCTGGCCCCACTACTGATTAAAACAACAGGGACTTCCACTAATGTTAGTCCGGTGTCACTTACTCCTTTGCTGGTTTGGTGGTCGGCTGTGCAGGAGGAGGCACCGATGAGACACTGGTAAAACCTGGAGGAGGCTTCCCGACAGATGAAGACAATCCTGGAGGAGGCGGCAAAGGTGCGGCAGTCACTACTGGAGAAAATCCTACAAAGTAGAAAAGCACCAGCTTAATAGCCATCTTCAGAATTTGAATGGGTGCTATTACATTTGGACTGTGACCAATCATCAATAATACTAATTTTTTGGCAGGTAATTTCCCCCAGACATGTACGTCATGTACTTAGGATATACCATAAATGTAGAATGGATGCTAGTCCCACAGGGATCACAACCATCTCAGATATCTGTCCCGCTGCTCAACTATCTCAGCAGCTTCCATAGATGCGAGACGAGAGCGATGCGGACATGTTCCCCTTTTCTTTTGTCTGCTGACTAGGTGCAGTGTTGTCAAAAAGGAAAGGGGCTGATAGAATCCCATTTTGGGGAGGGGATATCATGTGAATGAGTTGTAAATGTCTAAAGTGGGAATGCCCCTTTAAGTTCTTTTAGAGTTAGAGCTGCAATTGCACCCTCTAGTCTGTCTGCAGGTTGTATTATTAAAGGGGTTATCCAGTGCTACAAAAACATGGCCATTTTCCCCCCTCTCTTGTCTCCAGATTGGGTGGAGTTTGAAACACAGTTCCATTGAAGTAAATGGAGCTTAAATTGCAAACCACACCTGACCTGGAGACAAGAGTGGGGCAAAAGGGGCCATGTTTTTGTAGCGCTGGATAACCCCTTTAATATCATCATTATGTACCTCATGTTATGTACCAATAAGCAGACCACCACTGGTGAGATTTTACCTGGCGGAGGCATCCTTGGCGGGTTACTGTTCCCCAATGCTGGAAAATCTTCTTCTGATGCAGGGTACTTTGGACCTGGATAGGCCATCATGGTCTTCAACCCAGGAGGGTCTTTACAGCCACTTCCTTTGTCCGGCACCTTCTTCTCACTGAGACCATTAACCACAGTATTCGACTTGTCGCTGAGGATCGATGTAGCAGGTGGTGTCGGAGTGCGTTCAATCTCTGTGGCGTTCTCTTTGAGGGAAGAACTCATTGACCTGTCTTCTACAGTATGAGATGGGGATGGATTGCTTGGCTTCTCCGATCCCACTCGCTTCTTCCTACTGCCCTTTCCGCTTGTCTGAGAAGACGATGTGGTCAGCAGCTTAGAGATATCCATCATGGTCGGAGCATTGCGGAATTCTTGTGCCGTCATCCCAGTACCATCATCTTCATCCTCGGAGTAAGAGGGAAGTTTCTGCACTTTGTTGGAACTTTTAGGGATGCTTGGCTGGGCAGCTTTTTTTGATGCTTTGTTGGCAGCAGTGACGGTAGGAGAAGAGGTTTTCGTGGTACCTTTAGTAGAAGTTGTTGACCACGCAGAAGTGACAGCAGACAGCGGTTTTCCAAACTTTATGTTGGACACCAAGGCTGGGAAATCCTCCTCATGGAAGGCATTTGAGGAGCGAGCTGAGGCAGTGTACGATGGTCCAGCAGAGAAGGCCGATGTAGAGGAAGAGCCCGAGGTGGAGGACAGACTGGGAAAATCTTCTTCCTTCAGTTTAACAGGAGCTGGTTTTGGGGCACTGCAGATACAAGGAAATAAAAACCTTCATGTTCTGTTCACCCAACATTATTATACAGGTTTAGCATCTACACAGCAAAATATCTGATATACTTGCTAGATGTGTGTATAGGGCTACATTAGCCTAACAGAGGCCAAGAAAGGGTTGTCTGAGCCTCCACTGTGCCAGTATAGAATAATAATTAAAAAAAAAACTACTCTATTTCCACACGTGTAATTGGCCTCCTCAGTATGCAAGAACACCGATAACATATCAAACAAATAATTGTAATAAAATAAAGTGTAGTCATTTCTTTACCAATTCACTTTAGCAATACGTCTATATACGTTCCTACTATCAAAGCCCCATGCAGTAGGACCGTGTATAAAGTTCCTGACATGAAGGGGTTTTAATGTGAGCATCCCCACACAAGTTAATGTCCCAGGGCATGATGGGGATGGGCATGATGACAGGCAGCCGCGATCAGACAGCTGCCTGTCATTAAGGGAGAGACAGGAGAAGTAGAGAACGAGAAGAAGGACTGATCAAGTCCCAAACACTTTCCCTGACAGGGTAGAAAAACTCACTTCCGTGCTGTCGGATATGCAATCTAATAATCTAATAATTTTTTTTTTCTTTTACATCAATATGATACCAACAAAACTGTAGGTCATGGCACAAAAATAAGCCCTTAACAGTCCTATAGGTGGGGAAATAGAAGCATTATGGATCTTAAAAGGTGAGGAGGAACATTGCTTCAATGTGACCTGGACATCCGTAAATCAATGACCTTTGGTTATGAAAGGGTAAAGGCTATGGATACCTGAATTTTTTTTATTGTTCATTTGCTTTCTAAATGCAAAATGAAGTAACTTCCTGAACAGCTCTTGTGTCTGTGTCTGTGCAACTCCCGTATATAGCATACTGCCCTGCTGCCTCTCACATAGATATGATAGGACACTGCTCCTGGCACCTATTCTCTCCCCTCGCCTCCTTAATTCTCTGTTAGGCCATTATACACATCTGTAGTGATGCATGGAGCTCAAATACACAGTCATGTATATAAATATGTCCCATACTGTAGCAACTGCAGACCAGCAATTACATCAAGTAGTTTCCGGACATGTGCAAAAGGCCTTATCAGCAGAGAGGTGGAAGATAACCAAGCTGATCTGGGTGTGGAAAGAGTTCAGGATTTCAGGGAGGCAGATAACACAGCCTGTGGAGTATTAGAGTTCACATAAAGAGGGAAGCACACAGACATAAGTCTGCAAAGTGAAGGGGTAAATGACAGAAAGCAAGCAACAGAGAAGCACAAGGGAGAAAAGGGAGACCCTTCATAAGTTGTATAAGGGGACAGCAGTCCATGACTGTCTTCTACGGTGCCGCTAGGGATTCCAACCGGAGTGTATACACCCCGGCCGGGATTCCCTCAGCCTGCAGCACTATGTAAGTACCGCAGGAATCACAACCGTTGTAACAATGGCCGTGATTTCTGTGGAACCTACTTAGTGTGCACATAGCCCAATCGGTTGACTGGAAACTGTTACCTCAGCGGAAGCGGAGCAGCCACAGCAGACCCAAAGGCAGGGAAATCCTCTGGATTCAATACCCCGTTGGAGGCGTTTGGCATCAAATTCAATTCTTTTGGACCTAAAAAAAGATTTGTGGATTGTTATAGCATCTATCCTGAAATGGACTGATATCTTAAGTTTAAAAACAAAAAAACAAAACAAGATTTCAGTCACCTGCGGCATCCCCTGAGGGTTTGGGGATAGTTTTTTTGCGCCCCTCCTCAGGGTCCCTGGTGTCCTCCATCCTACTTTTTGGGCCATCACCATTTTCCGCTACCTGTTTCCTCCCAGTTTCTTCTTGTCTTCTGGCTGCAACAGACGCTCTCACCGCAGCAGCAACTTCCCGATCTTCCTCTTCTCTGCAAGGTACCAATCAGAAACACAACTGATAAATTGTATGAATACTCTAGCTAGTCTAATTCTGTGAAAATAAAAATAAGGCAACATTGCAAATCTCCTTGACTGCCAGGCTTACCTTTTATACCTCCAGCTGCCCCTACGGTTCTGCTGGCCTCCACGTGCTAAACCCCTCACTGGCCTTGCTTGCCTATTGAAACGATCCACCTCTTCATAATCTTCTCCTCCAACTACACCTGAAATATTAAAGGCATTTATCGGACAAAAAGAACCATGCTTCTTACACTCAGCTACAAATACAGTGCAATTCCTCTAAAGGGAATCAGTCACGTCCCGTGTGGAGTGGGAACTGGCCTCAGTACCCTATAGCTGCCTAAAATCCTAAAGGATTTTGACTATAATAAAACAAAGAAAATTCAGAGAGATGTAAGGGGTTGGGGGTGATTACCCTCAGCTCGGCGATTGTGTCTGGGAGCGTAGCTGAACTGAAGATCAATCTGGCGGTTCTGGCGGGCCTCAGCGCGGTTCTTGCTGTGGCACGAGGTCTTATGCGCCTTGTAGTCAATTTCAGTCCGAAAGGCATGTGTAAACTGCTCTGTGCTGCACCTCCCCTCCTCACACAGAAAGTGGCTCTCACGAAAGTGCTCCCTCAAGAATGAGTAGTCACTGCAAGAAAAAGTATACTGTAACATACCCCATTTACACAGGAAACATCCGGATGGCTGGATGCATGGCGTCCACTGGGAACACACAAGGCTATGTACACAATGTACAAGCGGTAATTCCTCTGGCCTCTTCTATCACCTACCTATAATATTCCTGGGCCCCATCAGAGTCACAGAAGTGGCAGAAATAGTGGTCTCTGCGCAAATGCTTCAGCAACTCATCATTGTCAAGGTAACGCTCATCACAGAACTTGCAGAGAGGATGGCCACGGTGGGACGTGTCCTCTGGGTCCCCCTGGATGCGATGGCGGGCCAGGTCCTTCCGTGAATACCATTTCCTTTCATAAGTAAAATTCTATAAGCAGTAAATAGAACAACAGTCAGGTATTGCATATATTATTAGAGCAGGAAAACTTTCACTTTCTATTTTTCTTTTTCTCATTGTTTAGTTTCTTTTCAATTCTCGCCTGGCTTAGAAGTGTACCTGTCAATTCAACAAACTTCTGACATGTTATGGCGACATGTCAGAAGTCTGTATTGTTATAGTGGGCTGCCTCATAATTCCACCCACCGCTACTTTAGCGGTAAGAGCGGAGATGAATAGGCAGAGTGCGAACTGCTAAGCACTTCTGTCTCTTCATTCTAGTGATCGGCGGTGGTCTGAGCACCCAGTCCCCCACCAATACATTGTTGCTGTTATAAAAAAAAACAAAAAACTTTTCACACGTCAAAAGTTTTGATTGGTTGAGGTCTGGGTTCTGAGGCATACATCACTCGCTAGAATAAGATCATCAACCTATGACATGTCTCTAGGACAGTAAGGGCCACATTACTATAGCAAAAGAGCGCTGATCTGCTAGATTGTTGCTCGTCTACTGAGCCTATTACACGGCTCGATTATCCTGCAGCAAGGGCTGTGTGTGTGTATGTATTTATATATATATATATATATATATATATATATATATATATATGCCATGTCTGTGCAGTCCTTGCTTTAAAAGTGTTAAATAAAAGTTCACCATGCTCCCTGCAGCTGCAGTACACCATTATTTTAAGTGACATGCCGCTCAGCTAATCACAGGCCGCAGTAATGTCCAGTGAGTACCAGTGATTGGCTGAGCGGCATGTCACTTTAGAGACTGGCTATAAAGTTGTTTCCCGGCTGCTGCAGAGAGCAGCGAAGAGAACACCGGGGAGCATGGAAAGTATGAACTTTATTATATTCTTTACAGATCGATCAGCTGTTGGCTACTCGTTGCTATTACACATAGCAATGCGCAGTCAGAGGCCAATGATTAACCCCTTAGCGACCCATGACGTATCTGATACGTCATGGTGCCGCAGGGGGTGTTCAGAGCGGGGTCCCGCCGGGACCCCGCTCTGAACGGCACTGATCCCGGCTGCAATCTGCAGCCGGGCAGTGCCTCTATAAGCCGGCGCGGGCCCCATTGCCGCGCCGGCTAATTAAGCCCTTCAATGCAGCTGTCAAACCTGACAGCTGCATTGAAGTGCTTTCCTCCGTGCATCCCTGGTGTCTAGTGGCACGGATCGCATCGCGGGGGGGAGATCCGTTCTTCTGCCCGTGCCGGGCCTCAGCGTCGGAATGACGCTGATCCCGGCTCGGCAATAGATTGCTGTGGCCTGCAGCAGGCCATAGCAATCTATGACCGATCTAATGGATCTTTGCTGTGTATATACACAGCATTGATCTCTATGAGAGATCAGTGCTATGTATATACAAGCCCCCCAAGGGGGGCTTCTAGTGTATGTAAAAAAAAAATTAAAAAAGTGTTTTTATTAATAAAAAATCCCCTCCCCTAATAAAAGTCCAAATCACCCCCCTTTTCCCATTTTATAAATATAAATTAATAAATAAATAAATTAATAAACATATTTAGTATCACCGCACACGTAATCGCCCGAACTATTAATTAATCACATTCCTGATCTCGCACGGTAAACGGCGTAAGCGCAAAAAAATCCCAAAGTGCAAAATTTCGCATTTTTGGTCGCATCAAGTCCAGAAAAAATTTAATAAAAAGCGATCAAAAAGTCGTATATGCGCAATCAAGGTACCGGTAGAAAGAACGCATCATGGCGCAAAAACTGACACCTCACACAGCCCCATAGACCAAAGGATAAAAGCGCTATAAGCCTGGGAATGGAGCGATTTTAAGTGACATATTTGTTAACAATGGTTTGAATTTTTTACAGGCCATCCGATACAATATAAGTTATACATGTTATATATCATAGTAATCGTAACGACTTGAGGAACATGCATAACAAGTCAGTTTTACCATAGGGCGAACGGCGTAAATGCAAAACTCCCCGAAATCAAAACAAATTCGGTTTTTTTTCAATTTGACAGCGCAAATGATTTTTTTCCGGTTTCACAACATATTTTATGGAAAAATTATGCCTGTAATTGCAAAGTACAATTGGTTTCGCAAAAAATAAGCGCTCATATACGTCTCTAAGTGAAAAAATGCAAGCGCTGTGGACTTTTAAACATAAAATGGAAAAAGCAAAAGCGCAAAAACGAAAATTGGCTTTGACCTTAAGGGGTTAAAGGGGTTATCCAGCGCTACAAAAACATGGCCACTTTTCCCCCTACTGTTGTCTCCAGTTCAGGTGCAGTTTGCAATTAAGCTCCATTTACTTCAATGGAACTGTGTTTCAAAACCCCACCCAAACTGGAGACAACAGTAGCGGGAAAGTGGCCATGTTTTAGTAGTGCTGGATAACCCCTTTAAAGGTCAGGACCAAAAGACACGATAAGCCAATGAACGTTGTCAATAGCTGATTGTTGCCTTTATTACAGGGAGCGATGATCTGCTGAATCAGCCTGATTTGGGGAATTGTGGTTCCGTGTAATAGGGCCCTAACACTTTAAAAAAATGGACATCTAAAGTACTGGTAACATTCTGTGCTAATCTGGCCAGAGCTGCATTAAAGGGGTTGTCCAGCGAAAATCTTTTTCTTTCACATCAACTGATGTCAGAACGTTATATAGATTTGTAATTTACTTCTATTAAGAAAAATCTCAAGTTTTCCCATAGTAATCAGCTGCTGTATGTCCTGCAGGAAATGTTTTATTTTCAGTTTCACACAGTGCTCTTGGCTGCTATCTCTGGCCAAGACAGAAACTTTGTCTTGGTTTTGTATGAATCCCCATAGAAAACCTCTCCTGCTCTGGACAGATGGAAAATATTCTCACCTTCAAGTGCTTTACGCAGAGTTTACAGCAGAAGAGCTCATGATGTTTTCTCATGTGCTGTTCCAGGTCAGCAAAAGCATGGAAGGGTCTCATCTCTGGGCACAGGTGACATTCATGCTGCAACAGCCGCCTGAATTAGAGATACATGAAAGGGACATTTTTTTGGCGCTGTTTAGCAAGACAATTGATATGTAATGTTACACTAGCAGCGAGATGGGGAATAACACAGACACCTAAAACATCACAGAGACTCCTGATGTCACGGCTCCACCATCACTGGGTTTTGCCCGAAGCGTTCCTATAACCCATGGGTCTCCAAACTGCGGCCCTCCAGCTGTTGCGAAACTACAACTCCCATCATGCCTGGGCAGCTAAAGCTTTGGATTTGGCTGTCCAGGCATGATGGGAAATGTAGTTTTGCAACAGCTGGAGGGCCGCAGTTTGGAGACCCATGCTATAACCTTTGCATACCTGAACAGAGAGAAGAGTTTACTGTCACTGAAGTAGATGTCGTGTTTCTTCTCACATTGCATCTGGGAGGTGTTGATGCTTGAGAAGAGAGCGACTTTTTTGACAAACACCACCTGTAAAGACAAATGGCAGAGAGGTCATAGGTCTATAGCGGATATGACAAACATATAACCAGACAATGCAACAGTAAAACTCGACTTCTGCACGACTAATCCTCGACATAGCAGATGATGTTCATTCGCTTTGGTTTTCTGCCTGCGCAGGGAGAATCTGCCAACTCAACATTCTGCTGCTGTCCTGTTACCAGAGAGCAGTGCATCATGGGAGCCTGGCTTAAAATGCCACTGTTACATGTCAAAAGTTTTGATCAGTCAGGATCTGCGCGCTCAGTCCCCCATCAATTGCTAGAACGAGTGGGAAGTAGTGATGGGCTGAGTGGGCTCCAACAATATACAAAACACTGTAGCAGGCCAGGCAGGGGACACGAAGTTAAAAGGGCTGTCCAGAACTAGAAAAAAAAACAGCATCACCCCCATCCTCAGGTTGTGTGTGGTATTAGAACTTTGCTACATTCAATTCAATGGGGCAGAATTGACGCATTGTGCCTTGTGAAGGAGCTGCAGCAATTGGGCTAAGTAAAAGGGCCCTGAGTCTGGAGAACCCTCTTAAGGGGCTAGCAAAGGGTGTTTAAGGCGACTCTGTACCCACAATCTGACCCCCCCAAACCGCTTGTACCTTCAGATAGCTGCTTTTAATCCAAGATCTGTCCTGGGGTCCGTTCGGCAGGTGATGCAGTTATTGTCCTAAAAACAACTTTTAAACTAGCGGCCCTGTGCCCAACGGCCATGGCTTAGATTGTGTATTCATTAGGCTGGCACACCCTCTCTGTCCCTCCTCATCATTAGGAATGCTCCAGGCAAATTGTCTCCTATTCATCAGCTGTGTCAGCACGGCACATGGGCTGGAACGTTAAGGCACCTGTGCAATGTTCAGACAGGAGAAAATGTTCCAGTGGCATTCCTAATGATGAGGAGGGTGGGGAGGAGGGACGGATGGGCGTTGCAATGCAAAGGCATGGGTACTCTAGGCCACATCAGTTTGACTCTGCAAGTTTAAAAGTTGTTTTTTAGGACAATAACTGTTTATGGTCTATATTAAGATTTAAAGAGACTGTTGATAGGTTTGTGCTGTCCTATCTAAGGGTAACACAAACTAGTGACAGAGAAAGTGAACAGAATGATGTATCACTTACATTGTACTGTATACAGCTAATCTGGAGATATCCTCCTGAGTAATAAAAACTCTAAGCGCCACACACTAGTCCTATCTATTATGTGCATGTGCTTAGTAGCCCTCGATATTCATGAGCACCAGCTCCCTCTGACCAACAGCCACTGATTGGCAGTTGTCTATCTATACTGTGTATCTATACTGTGTGTGTACACACACACACATATATATATAAATCAAGTAAATCCCTTTAAGATGCAACAATTAGGAATCAGCAGGACTTCTACTTTCACTTTGAGTGTGAACTAAGAAGAAAACAATATATAGCTCAAACCAGTACAAGATAAAGGAGGGAATATACAAAGTGACCGGACACCCTATAATGTGGAGTATTTACTATGGAATAGAGATCATTAGTAGAGATGACAGAGGCTCAGCAACATCACACAATATAAGTGACAGCTGTAAGGATCTAAGCGGACGGGATTGTGTCTGCAGCAGCTCGTGTATAGAGTCTAATGCAGCTGGTTAGTGACAGATTACTCCAACAGAGAGATGATGATGTGCACAGTTTTTGTAAGACGGGATCACTGGAGACATGAGATAGAAGCCGCCGCTCACCACACCTGGGGTGAGGAATGACAGCCGGCCGGCCCGTCCACTGCTGCTGCCTCACAGGAGAATAGTGGTAGTGAGTCAGTGACTGGTCGGACATACCATAACAGAGACGTCATCCACACAATGGAGCACAAACCAGGGAAACAGCTCATGTATACAGAAACCTTATGCTCGAGACTAGAGGTGACAGCAGCCAATCAGATTGCAGCTCTGATTTTCCAAAGGACATGAGAAAAGCTGCAATCCGATTGGTTGCTGAAGCAGACTCCACTCAAAAAAAGACAGCATATGGCTAGGCTATACCGCGGGCAGCAGTGACAGCTTTTCGATGACCTATCGCCTGCTGGATCATCAGTGACTAGAGATGAGCGAACCTGGAGAATGCTCGACTCCATTTGAACCCGATCATTCGGCATTTGATTAGCGGTGGCTGCTGAACTTGGATAAAGCCCTAAGGCTATGTGGAAATCATGGATATAGTCATTGGCTGTATCCATGTTTTCCAGACAACCTTAGGGCTTTATCCAAGTTCAGCAGCCCCCGCTAATCAAATGCTGAACGTTCGGGTTCGGATGGACTCGAGCATGCTCCAGGTTCACTCATCTTTATCAGTGACCTGATAGGCTGAACTGTGACCAGTTGATCCTATTGGTTTCCATGATATAAGCAGCTGTCGGTAACCCGACCCCTGGTCTCTTCTCCACGCTGAGCACTACAGATACAGCCACGTCTATTCATGGGAAACTATCTGCTTAAAGGGAACCTGTCATCACTTACATGCTGCCTAAAGCACAAGTCATCAGGGTGGTTCCTGCCCCAGAGATCTATCCTATAGAGATATCATGGCTGATGGGCGAGGGAGAAGCCTGTATGACAGCAATGACACAGATAGATCCCCCTTAAACCAGCCTGGCTGCAGTGGGTCGGGGTTCCCCCTCCAGCTTCCTGCCAGTCCCCACCTTGTCCAGCTCCTCCCGGCACACGGCGCAGTACTTCTGCTCGCACAGCACCCTCATCTTGGTGGAGCAGCGGAAGCAGACGGGGTGGTCACACTTCCCGATGGCGAAGACCTCCAACTCCTGACAGCACAAGACACAGCTGCCCTCCAGATCCAGCATCTTCCCGGACTTTGCTGCCATGGCTGGCGGGCGAGAGACAGAGCGGCACCTGAGCAGTGGTAACTCCGAAAGACAGCGGGGGCGCTAGTGAGCAGGTGGGGGGGCTCTACTTATAGCTGGAGGAAAGTAGGGGTCTGTAAGGCTGGGGGCGCTAGTGAGCAGGGGACACAAGGGGGCACTAGTGAGCAGGTAGGGGGCGCTAGTGAGAGGTGGGGCAGCAGGTAGGGGGCACTAGTGAGAGGTGGGGCAGCAGGTAGGGGGCACTAGTGAGAGGTGGGGCAGCAGGTAGGGGGCACTAGTGAGAGGTGGGGCAGCAGGTAGGGGGCACTGGTGAGCAGGTAGGGGGCACTGGTGAGCAGGTAGGGGGCACTGGTGAGCAGGTAGGGGGCACTGGTGAGAGGTGGGGCAGCAGGTAGGGGGCACTAGTGAGCAGGTAGGGGGCACTAGTGAGCAGGTAGGGGGCACTAGTGAGAGGTGGGGCAGCAGGTAGGGGGCACTAGTGAGAGGTGGGGCAACAGGTAGGGGGCACTAGTGAGAGGTGGGGCAACAGGTAGGGGGCACTAGTGAGAGGTGGGGCAACAGGTAGGGGGCACTAGTGAGAGGTGGGGCAGCAGGTAGGGGGCACTAGTGAGAGGTGGGGCAACAGGTAGGGGGCACTAGTGAGAGGTGGGGCAGCAGGTAGGGGGCACTAGTGAGAGGTGGGGCAGCAGGTAGGGGGCACTAGTGAGAGGTGAGGCAGCAGGTAGGGGGCACTAGTGAGCAGGTAGGGGGCACTAGTGAGAGGTGGGGCAGCAGGTAGGGGGCACTAGTGAGAGGTGGGGCAACAGGTAGGGGGCACTAGTGAGAGGTGGGGCAGCAGGTAGGGGGCACTAGTGAGAGGTGGGGCAACAGGTAGGGGGCACTAGTGAGAGGTGGGGCAGCAGGTAGGGGGCACTAGTGAGAGGTGGGGCAGCAGGTAAGGGGCACTAGTGAGAGGTGAGGCAGCAGGTAGGGGGCACTAGTGAGCAGGTAGGGGGCACTAGTGAGAGGTGGGGCAGCAGGTAGGGGCACTAGTGAGAGGTGAGGCAGCAGGTAGGGGGCACTAGTGGTTGGGTGGGGGCACTGGTGAGCAGTGAGGCAGCTGAGGACACACAGACAAGATGGGAGGAGAAGCCGCTAGGTGGGCCGTAAAGCCGCAAAGGTCGTAAGAAAAATAACCGTATGAGTAGGAGCCGCCGCCGTTAGGAGACGCCGTTGCAGGTTCCGTGTGGTGATGGTACCAACCCCTCGCTCCAAGAAGCGCACACACGTTACCGGCTAAGGAGACGTCACGCAACTGACGCATTCCGCCGGAAGTATACCATAGAGTACGCGCCGAGTATAGAACAGAGCGTCCACAGGCAGCCAGCCCTTTGTGACAGCCCGGAGGATTCAGCTCTTTCACCTCTCACATGCTACTTCTTACTTTGGAGCCCCCTGCTGGTTAAGCTTGAACATTGCATAGCTGTTATTTTGTCATCCTCTGTGCTCTTGTTGGAGACCTTTTAGTCACCATTCTAATATTCCTTTTTCATAGGATTATCCTATGAACCAAACTGTAAAAGGAGAGGAGTATATTTGCAAAAGGGCCCTTAGTGGGAGCAGGATATCCCAGCAGCACAGAGTATTTCAGGAGCAGAACAACCACCATCGGCATCAATTCATGCAGGACATACAGCAGCTGATAAGTACTGGAAGGCTTGAGATTTTTAAATAGAAGTAAATTACAAATCTGTATAATTTTCTGACACCAGTTGATTTGAGCAAAGACTTGCTGGAGAACCCCTTTAATACATATGTAATATAATAAGTAATTATAATTCTTAAGTAATTATTAAAGGAGTACGCCAGTGGGGAGCTTGCAGAGAAATGGAGCTGAATGGACTGCTGCATTGATGGACGTGAACAGAGCCTATTGACTTGTGTCCATAATTGTCTGATGAGAGCTTCTGGGGACCAGGACTAAGTAGGTATGGGGTCTTTGTTTCTGCTTTGTATTTTACTAACATACTTTCTGTATCAGTTCCTCAGAAATGTAAGATCTGTGCTTGCTGTCATTGGATGGAAACCTTCCCTGGTCCTGTGATGTGCACACAGCTGCATGGCTCACCCACCAACCTGCTCACCAGTAGAAGATTATAATAGGTCCGTTTTGGGCAGTAGCCCAGGGCCCTGAGCAGAGTTTTACTTTAGGGCTATGTTCACACTACGGAAGAGACCGGCCGTTCCGTGATCACGGCCGTGTCATGGAAGGCCGGTCTCTGCCCGGAACATCCCGGCCGGTACTTAAGTACCAGCCGGATGATCTGTCTGGCTGCAGAGCTCTGATGCGGGCGCATCAGCGCGCGTCCGCATCAGAGCTTCCCCCTGCACACTATGGAGCGAGCGGCCGGAGCCGCTCGCTTCATAGTGTGAACTGACAGGGTTTCCTACGGCCGCAATTCATTGAAATGCGGCAGCAGAAAACTGACATGTCAGTTATTTGCGGGTCCGCGCGGGATCCCGGACGGAGCTTATACGATGTGTATACGCTCTGGCCGGGATCCCATTGAAGCAGAGGCAGTGTTCCACCCCGCAAAAACTACGGCCGTTGTTGCCATCAGTTTTACGTGGTGTGAACATAGCCTAGATGTGTATTGTCTTCTGTCTACAATTCAGCAATGATTTGCAAAAAATTTGCTCCTTTTTTACCGTGATTTTGCACAAATTAGGGTATTATGACATTATCTATCCTGTACTATGAACACCTCACTTGTGCTGCCATAGTTACAGTGGCGTGGGGGAGCCCAGGCTTAGTGAACAGCCCGCGGCCTATGGTAAAGTTAATCCGCCCCTGCTGCTCACTCTGCACATCAGTTGCTATTATAGCATCCATCAGAGGCAAGGCTGGTGTGCTGGGGGTATTGAGGCTAGCAGCAGCCCAGACGACACGTGAATACTCAGTTTACTCAGTTACATATGGTGCAATTCTCACCAACTTGTAATAAAACATTTCTTCTCATTCTACAGAGTTACCACTAGATGGCAGTAATACTCTACAAATTCACCATACAGGCTTAGAGGAGCAGTAAGGCACAGCTCCCTCTGGCACCATGGGCCCTGTGTATTAAAGGCAAAGTAAGGTACATTTGAGTCCTCAGCTTTGTGGGATAGTATGAAGCCACATTTCCCAAGAAAAGACAAACGATGGGAGTCATAGAAAAGATCCATGATGATTTATTTTGTAACATTACCTCATAAATTCTTACATAATCTATTAAATTATTAATGTGGTCTTCGATGTGCGCTCTATTGGCCTTTATCTTCTAAAATACTCTGTACTGCTGGGATACCCTTCTTCTACTAACGCTCATTCTGCACAGTCCTAGCATTCCTTATGTGGGGTCGCATAACTAATGCCATTAGACTGATTAGGAGCCGCAACAAAACATCTCTCCTCATTCTGCACACATGCAGCACTAAGTAGCGGTAATATTCTACAGATTCACAGTACAGGCTCATAATATGTTTGTAAGATGTTGTGGGCCTTATACTGGGGTCTGCAATGTGCAGGTCTGGTCATCTGTTCTGTACAAATCCCCTCCCTCTGTATTGTCCTAACTATATATATATATATATATATATATATATATATATATATATATATAAAATTCAGATCAAATCTACCTGTAACAAACCACACCCACAATAAGCTAGTATATGGGGACATAGAGGAGACCTAACTACTATATGGGGACACAGAGGAGCCTAACTACTATATGGGGGTACAGAGGAGCCTAATAAATACTATATGGGGACACAGAGGAGCCTAACTGCTATATGGGGGCACAGAGGGGTCTAGCTACTATATTGGTACACAAAAGAGCCTAACTACTATATGAGGGTACAGAGAGGGCCTAACTACTATATTGGACTACAGAGAACTCTAAATACTATATGTGCTGGTGCAAGGAACCTATAATGATTCTCTGATGGATTCTGCAGAGGAACTCTGGCCTAGACCATATGGAGCAGAAAGGGAAAGTGAATGATTGCAGTCAACGAAAATCACAATCGTGATTTAATTTTTGTTGTCTCTCTAAGGGGTTACAAAGTTGAATGTGAATCTGAATCCTGGATGACCCAAGGTAACCAAAACTTTGCAATAGATGTGGTTGAAAATTTGTATTTGTCTGCAGTTTCTAATTGTCAACACCAGGTGGCACTATGGAGCTAAAGAAAAAATAATGTATTACTGCCAGCTATGGTTGCAATACACGCTATATACTTTGTCTATATCTGTAAGGCCCCTTTCACTCTACGGCCCCATACACACATCCGTAGCTGTTATGGATCCATGTTGGGGACATGATCAATACTGAATAGGATCACCTATTCCTATAAATGGGTCTGTGCATATGTGGACGGTTAAGGATGCACATCTGTGGTCTTGTCCATAATTGTGGGTCTGCGGCTAAGGACAGAACTGCGAATGTGTGTTATATATATTGCAGAGATGTAATACAGAACAGTGGCTGCTTACTCCCTTCATTACTGGGGGCGTCAGCTGCAGAGAACCTGTGCAGACAAAACAAGGCAGCTCTAAGGTGTAGACCTGAGTTTGTCTGACAATGTAAATCTATGGGGTTGTCAGGCAGAAAGTTCCTAGCAATCATTGTACCTCAGATTATCCATCCCAAACTGTCAGTAAACCAGGGGCAGAGAAGGGGCAAGAAGTTGACTGGCTCAGTATGGATGACACCATAAATATTTAATGTCTCTGCATGTGGCCAGGGGGGGCCACCTAGCATACTGACCGCGTCCCAATTGCGACCGTTGCGACTCTTATTGCTATATGCAGTGTCCCAGTACCCGTTTCCCAGCTCTTTTGTATATAAGGTTGGCATGTGGCCGAGCAATACCTTGCTTAACACTTAATACTTTGTATATTCTTTGTATGTACTGCTTTTTTACTTGTCACATTGCTACACACACTACCTTACAGCATACTGTGAAGATATTGTCAGTGCAAGGGCTAACATCCCTGCACCCAGTGTGACACATGTATGGAAATAAGATGCTTTGGTCACATGTGGTGGACATGTCTGTGATCCCCGATGATGTTGTGTCGGAGGATCGGCCGGTCACTTGCTAGATGGTAGAGTGTGACGCCAGTCTGGTGGTGGTTGGCCAAGATACAGCCGGACCTTAGAATGTTACTTTGTGACGCCAGTGCCAGTGAGGCACACAGATGTGGTGGCACACCTGCTCTTAGTTTAGGAGGCCAGCTGAACCCTTTTCCCCTGTGGACAGTGTCCTGCCGGGCCGCTACAGGGTCCCTTGGGTTAGTGTAGTCACGGATGGCCAGAGTGGTGTAGTGACCCTCCCGGACTATCGGAACTGCCACCAACAGAAAGGGGAAATGTCCCAAGGCTGTAGTGTACACTGTGTCTGTGTGGGGTGAAGAATCACGGAGGCTCTTTACCATAAATAAGCTTGGTTTTACTTGAAAGTTACCTGTGTGCAGCAAGACATACAGCTGTGCATTGACAAGGTAAGTTACACTTGATAGTTCTCTTAATAATACACTTGATAATACGATAACCAGATCTGCAACAGGAATAGAGTGAGGAGTACAGTCGTGCTGACTGAGTAGCGTGTTGAAGAATACAAAAAAGCAGAGTAGCAGAGAGGAGGATGTCGTGAGAGTCCCAACCCAAGCAGTTCTATGCTCTGCCGGGATGTTGGAGGATGAGGTAGAAGAATGCTTAGAAGAGGAAGAGAGTATTTGTGCCTGTGTATTGACCTTTGGGTCTTCACACCACCTTATGCCCACTAGATTTGGGGGACCCGTCCTAGAGGGTGACACATGGCCTAGACCTTGTTACCTGGGATAAGTGGAATGCTGAGGGTTCCCTGCTGACAACAACGTGCCGAGTTCCTAGGCTTTCTGCAACTTTGCTCTATTCGGATCAGTTCCTAGCTTACTGCTGTTTGTGGATACTGTCCTGCTCTGCGACTCTCCTAGTCCACGGCGTGAGTTGAGGTTGTCTTTGACTTGTCCTCTCGTAAAAGGGGTTTAACACTGCATAGTGTTGTGTAGCATCACTGAGAAGAAAACTGTTAGCTGTGTCCTGTCTGATGTCCTACCTATACTGGGTTCTTCTGACTAAGACTGACCATAGCAGGGGACCTGGCAGAGGGCCAGGGCCCAGAGAGGACCACTGTAGAGAGCTGTCTAGCTTGCGTACTTCCTCTACAATGTCCAACACGAAAGACCCATGCACTTCCTCTACTCATGTGACTTCCTTACTCAGCGTATCTAAAGTGCACTGTGAGTGGGTGAAGAGTGCAATAGAAGAAGTAAAGAGAGAGTTGATAGGAAAGAAGAAGAACAGATTCCTGTTGGTTCACATACCCATGTGACATACAAACAATCAATAACCCTTTACACACTTCAGCTGTGCAGCATCGGAATACACATATCTAATACAGCGACATCTAGTGGCGAAACTTTATCACTATTTTCATCACTATTTTAGTACAATAAGTACAGGCTTTTTCGAAGGGTGTATCCAACAGTAACACCCGTGGTAGGACACCACACGCACCCTTAGAAGCAGCAATAGCATAGATTAGATAGAAGAGCAGTACTTGGCGATATACATTGTGAATTCTGCTGTGGGTTGAGATATAACAATAGAACTTACAGAAGCTTCTTTATTTCTCCCTCACTCTCTGTACCGTAACAATCCTGATCACCCATCTTTTTTTCAGAAGAATAATGCATTTATGTGGGCCTATGGGCTCTCCATGAGTTAGTGTGGAGAGACCCAGAACACCATTGGAGTTGGGGTGGGGGAAAGGTGCGGCCAGGTTGTCAAAGTAACTGTATGGTGCCCCGTGATATCCATGCACAAGCCCTATTCTAATTGATAGGTCTCTAGGGCTCATGCACAGAATTTGCGAGCTGCCCTACAATTGACCCCCCTGCATGAGTATGTCTCTGCATGTTAACCTATGGAGAGCAGGTGAGCCAGCATGAATGCACTGACTCTTTAAGTCAGTGAAATGTAGTATAAAGGCTAAGAAAGATTTTTGTTTCATTTCCTACAAAAAAAAAGGTTAAAGCTCTTCCATTACATCGTGCTTTAAGAGATTTTGCCAACCCATAAGGCCCGTTCTGATGAAAGGATTGTTTCTCTGTCCTGTGGATACAGAATCATGCGCTCCTAAGGACCATCGGCCTTGCCGTCTGATGACAATTCAGCTCTTGAAAGAAAGACTAATGTGACCCTTAAAAAGAAATCATGTGGTTTCCCCGGCTGTGTGTAAAGCAGCGACTGCTGGGCCCAACACAATCTGAAATCAATCGGAGAAAACCTTAGGTGGATCAGGCTCAGTCACTTATTGTCTGCTAATGGGAGCCGAATCAAGAGGTCTTTCTCGGAAGTAACAAAAATCTTTTGGAAATCCAACAATAGATCTTATGGACACTAACAAAAAGAGTAAAGTCCCTGAACTGACTAGACCAGGGGTAGGGAACCTTGGCTCTCCAACTGTTGCAAAACTACAACTCCCATCATGCCTGGACAGCCATAGCTAAAGCTTTGGCTGTCCAGGCATGATAGGAGTTGTAGTTTTTCAACAGCTGGAGAGCCAAGGTTCACTACCCCTGGACTAGAACATCTGGATCATGTAGACACCATGGGAGACATTTATCAAGCTTACGGCCAGGGCGTGCGCCAGGGAGAAGGCACAGATTCGCCCTTTCTCCCTGGCGTATGCCTGCCATATCCCCCACTCACCCAATGGGTGGATGGGGAAGGGGGGGAGGGGGTGGCTGCCCCTCATTTATTATGATTTACGCCTAAATCATGATGGAAATCCAAACCTGCTCAGGAGCAGATACAGGCGGAGCAGGTCAGGCCAAATTCACTGTGCCAGTCTTCATAAATCCCCCAATCATTCATCATGGGAGCCAGACTTATCCTATGTAAATTATATGGAGAACAGTATTGGGCCTAACTTGTTAATAATTGAATACAGGAGTTTCAAGAATCTGATGGCCGCAGGTATATAGAATCCATCCTCTATCAATGCCGTCCGCCTTTACAACTATTTGTGAAGAATGGGTCATTCTCCCCGATGCCATCATTGTCTGATAGCCGCACTGTGACAAGTCACTTCTTCTTCCAGCTGTAAGTAGTATTATTGAGATGTGAAAGTGGTCAGGAACTCACATAGAGGAGACTACAAAAAGTTCTGGGGGGGGGGGGGGGGGGGGGGTTACAATGCATAAAAGTTGCAAACTATCTAAAGACTCTGCTTCAAACCTCAGAACTCTAGAAGACAGACCATCCTCCGCCTTTAGTAGGGGAATGTAATGTGATTCTCCATTGCTGAATTCCCAGTCTGCATCCCGATCCCCATTATGGACCACAGACCGTCAGTGCAGCTATTTATTTATTTATGTTTAAAATATCTTTATTTATAGAATTTTTTCAAAGCAAACCAAGGCGGGGTTCACACTACAGTTTTTTCATAAGTTTTTGCCAAAATTGTATGTATTTGTGTGCATCTGTTTTGATCCATTTTTCTATTGACTTCCATTATAAAAGAAAACGGATCAAACCACATCCATTTAAAAAATTTTTTATTTACATACACTAAAATAGGGTCAGCTACGTTTTTGTGTACGTTAAAAAAAGGATGCGTTTTCATTAGGGATGGTCCGAACCTGCCGAGGTTCGGGTTCATACAAACCCGAACTCTCGGCAATGATTCACGCTGTCTGCCCGTTCCGTAGAGAGGGTGGATACAGCGGGAGGACCGCCTTGAAAACTGGGATAAAGCCATAGCCATAGGTTCATACGAACCCGAACCTTGGCAGGTTCAGACCATCCTTAGTTTTGATCTTTTTTTAATTAATAAGTTAGTGGAAAAACGGATATACACAAATGCATCAGTTTTTTCATCTGTTTTTCATCCGTTTTTTGCCAAAACGTATAAAAAAAAGGATAAAAAAAAAAAAAAGTAGTGTGAACCCAGCCTTATGTCTTACACCAGTTACCCCCTGGAGAGCGGACAAAAAAAACACAAAACCAGTCGCCCTAGTTAGGAACCGAACACACTGGTGGTAACCATACACCAACAAAAGGATATTTACATGGTTGAAACCTGATAAACAGGTTTATCAGAATTATGTTGGGAGAAGACATCAAAGATCTCTATGATATGGAAAGAAAGAGAAGAAAAGAAGAAGAACAATTAACCTGACAGCCACAGGGGAAGAAGAGCATCTGTGAGGGGGGTCTATAGGCAAATAATTGGTTTGTAAAAATATCTAAAATATCTATTAGTACCAGGTACAGAAGAACAGGTCATGTTGGTTATAGACTTGGGCTGTGAAATATTCTAGTTTCATTGGGTCCCCTGACGCCATCGGGATTCCTGACGCCTCCACTGTGCTGGGATACAGAGCCTGCTTACATTGATTATATGTCTCACAGGGATGAAAAGGCCGGGAGAAAGGGAGTGTGAAGAGGAGGATAGTCTCCGAATTTGCTTCCAGAAGGAGATAATTTGTGGGCACTCCCAAAACATACATAAACACTCACCGTCCAACTTATGTAACTACCAACTTTTTATCCAACCTCTAGATCTACCAATTCTCTTCTTTTATTAAATTCCAAAATTTTACAAACAACCAGACACATCTCCCAATCAGGGAAGAATAAAAACACCTTATTCACAAATCAACACATATTCCCCAACCCCCCCTACATCCCCCCCCCCCCCAAAAAGAAAAAAAAAGAAAGAACCCTCCCACTACCCCCCCCCCCCCCGTTCCCCCCCTGTTCCCCCTATCCCACCCCCCTCCTAGTGTGCCATTATCATTTTATATTCATTAGTTTCTCTATAAGCCTGCCACGCATGCCATGTCTCATGGAATTTATCGTTGCTTTCCTGTATTTGTGAGGTGAGGTCTTCCATTTTATACATTTTCTCTACCTCTCCCAGCCACATTCTTATTGTTGGTATCTCTGCCTTCTTCCAGAATTTTGGCACACAAACCCTAGCTGCGTTAATCATATGACGGGTTAGTGAATTACGATATCGCCTCAGTGGAATATCTGAGAAATGCAACAAAAAGAGTTCTGGGGAAAAGGGCAGAGGGAACACCGTAAGACTTGAGATAATTCTCCACACTTCTCTCCAAAATCCCACCAAATAGGGACAGCTCCAAAACGTATGAATCAGCGTTCCCTCCTCCCCACACCCTCTCCAACACAGGGGGGAACATTCGGGGTAAATTTTGTGGAGTCGTTCTGGGACACGATACCATCTCGACACTATTTTAAAACTAGTTTCCTGGTATCTACTTGACCTTGATGAAGTATGAGTAAGTGCCAGTATACGTGACTTCTGTTGATCTGTAAATGTTCTATTCAGGTCTCTCTCCCATTCTACTAGATATGAAGGGTTAGTAGCACCTGGAGGGGTACATAGTGCAGCGTAAACAAAAGAAAGGATGTGACGTACAGGCCCAACTCCCAAACATAGCTGTTCAATTCCCGTAGGTGACCTACAAAATCTACTAGCACTAGGTAGGGTATGTAAGAAATGGCGTAATTGTAAGCAACGCCAATAGCCCAAAGGGCACGGTTCGCTCATACTCATCCAATCGGATATAGACCCCCATTGTCCGTCCTTCACAAACATTTTCGCCCTACCAACATTCGCCAAGTGCCATTTACGAAAAATCGGATCCTCATTTCCCGGAAGGAATTCTGGATTCCCCGTGATCGAATATAATGGAGAAGGATAGGGCGCCAGATGACCTCTCGATAAAAATTTACTACATAGTTTGAGCGTTGGAGTGATTGTCGGGTGAGTAGGGAGGTATTGCGTGGGTCTCAACATCCACGTTACTGTTGTTAAATCCGTTGTCGCCCACTCTTGTTCAAGTTTAACCCATATTTTATTATCCTGGTGGCGATGCCAGTCAACCACCCTGGTCAGATGGGAGGCAACATAATATAAATACATGTTTGGCACTCCTTAGCCGCCCTTTCCCTTAGGTCTTGTCAATACATGTTTGGCTAATCTAGAAGTTTTGTGTGCCCAAATAAATTTAACAAAAAGGGATGAGATAGACCGGAATAAAGTTGAGGGAATCGAAATTGGAAGGGCCTGAAACAAATACAGGACCCGAGGCAGTATGTTCATTTTAATTAATGAACATCTCCCAAACCAGGAGAATGTCCCCTTGTGCCATCTATCAAGGTCCATAGATATCAAGTCCAAAAGAGGGGGGAAGTTAGCCTTATAGAGCTGTGAGATTTTAGGTGTTAGATAAACTCCAAGATATTTCAGGGAGACCGCATTCCACTTAAACTGAAAAGAAGATGATAGAACTTGTACCGTGTGCAAAGGGAGAGAAATGTTGAGAGCCTCCGACTTCTGCAGATTTATTTTGTAGTTGGATAGCTCTCTATAGCACTGCAATTCCTTTAAAAGATTAGGAAGGGACACCAGTGGGTTAGAAAGAAAAAACAATAGATCATCCGCAAAAGCTGCCACCTTGTGCTCGTGACACTTTGAAATAAAACCCCTAATATCCTGATTTCTTCTAACATAACATAAAAACGGCTCCAAAGTGAGAATAAAAATCAAAGGTGACAGAGGGCAGGCTTGACGGGTTCCATTAAAAATATCAAAACAAGGCGAGAGAAGGCCGTTGACCGAGACCCCTCTTTGGGAATAACAGAGATATATGCCCTTAATGCATCTTTTGGCAGTTTTCCATCACTGGCCAGAGAGTTAAATGCCTCCACGAAATGCTCCTTGACAATGTGCCCAAGTTTCCTATAATATTATAGTGGAAAGCCATCCGGCCCTGGCGCCTTGTTTGTTTCAGAAGCTCCCACTGACGGGGGAGAGGCTCGGCATCCCAGACCCTGCAATGTAATCATCTATCGCGGAGATCGAGGAAGCAGGAAGAGGATGGTCTTCGGATGAGGATAGACCATACAGGGATTCATAAAAAGATCTGAATTCCCCTGCTATCTGCTTTGATTGCAACAACTTTTCCCCTCTTTTAGAGAGGATATGAGGGATAAAAGCACGGGCGCTCTGAGCTCGAAGGGCCCGTGCTAACATCTTGCTCGACTTATTTCCGAACTCATAGAAGCCCCAATGGCACCTGGCAAATGCCGCTCTAGCTTTTACAAACATCAAGTCTCGTAGTTGTGTACGTAGAACACAAAGTTGCTCAGCCACCCCCTGTGCCCCTGTGACCTTATGTCGCTTATCCAACTCTTCAATTTTACAAATAAGGGAAGAGATCTGAGCAGATCTCTCTTTTTTCAACCTTGTGCCTATTCTGATCAGGGAACCCCATATATAACATTTGTGCGACTACCAGACGATGGATGGTGGTACCTCAGATGTTTGATTTAGAGCAAAAAATTCTCGCAATTCCCTCTGGATCTCCTCCATCACCTTTTTATCCTTCAGGAGCGAGTCGTTGAGGCACCACCTCCATGTCCGGTTATCCTGCTCAGACAAAGAAAAAGTTAAAGTAATCAGTGCATGGTCGGAAAACATTATTGGATCAATATCAGTGCAAGTGACCTTTTCCAAGTAAGAGTGTGAAACAAAGAAATAATCTATACGTGAATAAGAACCGTGCACGTGCGAGTAAAACGTATAATCTTTAACCGATGGATTCATAAGCCTCCAAACATCCATTAACTGAAAAGTGTTTAGGTTTGTTTTAACTCAACTTACTGTTCTATGTGAAAGTGCCGAGTTACCTGAAGAGGTGCCTAAGGAGGGGTCTAGCACCATATTCATGTCCCCTCCAAGCACTACCATACCCTCTATGAATTCTTCCACTGTCAGTAGACAGGATTCGAGCGCTTGCTGTTGACCAGTATTTGGCATGTAAACTGTCCCCAGAGTGCATAAAGTACCCGCCATTTTCCCTTTCACAAAAAGGAAGCGACCATTCGGGTACGCCATATGTCCGATATATTCCCATGGGGCTGATCGTGTAATAATTATAGCCACCCCTTTTGTCTTGGTTTCCTGTGAGCAACTATGGTAGACCTCTGGATATCGATAGTTACATAGCTTTGGAACCTGGTCGGCTCTAAAATGCATCTCCTGTATAAAAGCGACCGTTGCTCGTTTACTCCAAAGAAGATTCAGCAACGCAGAGCGCTTTTCAGGCATGTTTAGTCCCTGGGCGTTTAAAGAGACACATTTTATCGCGGCCATTTACACAACTCTAATACAGATGATGAAAAGATAAGGGAATAGAGGTCGAGGGAGGGAGGGAAAATTAAAAAAAACAAAAAAAAAAACCCAAGCACCACACTAACACTCGTACACCCCCTTCACACCTGGGGGTTACCCCTATACGGGAGTGGTCGGAGAGAGCCCAAGCCCGCCCGCCTATCTACCCCGTATACAACACCACCCTGTGGGGGCGTGATCCAAAACCTCGGAGAGGTCAAAGGTCTCCCTCCTAAGCCCCAACACCCGCAGACCTATTTTTTATAGCGTTTAGCAACGCCATCCAGACACAAAGGCAAAAGGAGGGGGGGAGCGGTGGGGTGGTCAGGGCGGCATCCTAATAAATAAAACAAAATTACAGTTCCCTCCCAGTACACATCTTATCACACATTACATTTCCCTACTCAGGCCCCCCCCCCCTCCCCAAAAGAAGAAGAAAGAAAAAAAACAAAAACAAAGGAACCCCAAGGAGCATCAGTAACGTCTGGGTCAGGGCCCGACAAAACCTTCAGGACATGTCGCCCACCACCAACAATTCTATGTTTGGGAAAGCAACAAACACTACATTATTCCCAGGCCAGACTTCAAGCTATAAGATGAATTTTTCAATCCCAAACATGCCAGGGGGCTACTGCCCCAAAAGTTATTTTCTTGTTCCCATCGGTAATACTGGTACGGTCCAATCCGGGATATCCACAACCGGGGCCCCCAGAAAACTGAAGGCGCCTGGGAGATCTGCTGGGGTATTAACCCTATGGAAACCCCCTGCTTGTCTTAATGTCAGGTTAAAGGGGTATCCCCAACGGTAGGTGGCTCCTTTCTCCTTGGCCACTTGTAGTAGGGGTCTTAGCATTCTCCTCATAGTGAGGGTCCGGCGTGATAGATCTGCCAACAGTGTAACTTCCGCACCCTGTACTTCTATAGGGCCTCTCTCCCATGCCCGTTGCATAATAGTCTCTTTTTGTTGGAAGAAATGGACTCTACACAACACATCCCTGGGGCGATTCTTATCAGTCAATCTGGGGCCCGCAATCCTGTGCACCCTATCTAACTCAATATTTGACTCCTCCGAGTCTCTGAGATAGCTTTTGAGGATAGTTCTCACAGTCTCCATTAGTTTCTCTGGGCCAATATCCTCGGGAATACCCCTGTATCTTAATATTGTTTCTACGGCCTCTATTTTCCAGGTCATCCACCTGCAAGACCAGTTGCCGCAGAGAACTATCATGCTGGGAGATCTGATCTGGCAATTTCGCTACAGTAGCTTCCATAGCCTTTTGTCTAGACTCTAGTGCATTTATTGCTGCCACTGCTCCCGCACATGAAACTTTGATATCTGCCAGCTCCTTGTTAAATCTTACTTCCATCAGCTCTAGCTGAGCAGTTAAGTCAGTACGTGTAGGGAGCGCTTGTATCAAAGTTCTAACTTCTGCCAGCAACTCAGCTGGACTGCATGTTTCCGTCTTACCCAGCCCCTCCATACTGCCACTAACCGGGGATCCAGGGGATGTTGCTGGAGTCGACTTCGGCATTGTAGTGCCGGCTTCCACAAAAGAGGCTCCCAAGGACAGACTATCCCGCTGTTTGCCGATCTCACTCCTGGAGCTCTGCGGAGGAGAAGACTCAGCATGGTTTGGAGTCTGGACGAAGCAGGCCAGCGTCCCACGTGTTGCTTGAGTGGACTGCTGCTGTCCCGTCTTCTTTCCTCTCCCTGCCATCCTCAAGCCTAGGTGCACAGGCAGGTTCGTGCAAGCACTGGACCGGCAGTCAGCTATTCAGACGGCGTCACCGCAAGAGTAAGCTCAGGCTCGTGCGGGTGGTTCACGGAGCTCAGGCAGAGCACAACCTCACCCCGCCATGTCCTAACCACGCCCCTGCATGTGCGTTCTTCTGCCGACAATCTTCTGTCCCAACCTCTAGATCTAAAGAAGAGAAAAGATGGTAGAAATTGAGACTACTATTTAGAGAAAAAAAAACAAAAATTTTACACTAGAGGACATAGGAAAATGGAGAGAGCTAGATTTTAGCTGCCTGACTCTATTGTTCAAGGAGGAATAAGCTGCCACCAGAATAGACCTCACAGACAACACATGAACAAACTTATATGTGTATAAAAAATGTACGGCCGCCTTTGGCAAATGGATGAGAGATACTTTTATGTTTGATATCAAGCAAAAGAAGATCTTCCACGTTGGATATTTAGTTCTTCACAACGTTTCAAGTTGCGGTCTAAATCTCTGCTGCTCATAAGCTTCCAAAATCTTATTGGCGTGCTGCTGTAGGGTGGGAAGGAAATAGAAAATTTACTTTTGGAACTTTCTGTTCCTTGAGTCTGTAGGCGGCACAACATGACCCCTCTATATCATCACTATATAGGAGATGTTGAATTTTAGTCCACCAGACACACCTCTTACAACTGCAGATGTCACTATAGAGAGGAAAGCAGTGGAAACATTAGAGATAAGCAAACTTTAAGCACGCTAGGGTTCATCCAGACCCAAGCGCACCGCATATGATTACCAGTAACTGGAGAAGGTGGATTCAGCCCTAAGGAGTGCTGGAAAACATGGAGACTACTGTGGCTGTATTCATGTTTTCCAGGACTCCCTAGGGCTGCATCCACTTCTTCAGGGCTGCATCCACTTCTTCAGGGCTGCATCCAACTCCTTTAGCGTGCCTGGTCATCTAGACTTGGCATGCTCAGGTATGGACAAACCCTAACATGCTCAAGGTTTGCTCATCTCTAGTAAACATAACTGGGGTGATAGTCATGCAAGTGACTGAGAAATCCTAGTTTTAATACCCCTGGCACCATGATCACAAGGGACCAGAAGGCAACCCTTTCATGTTGAACACTTCCCCGGAACTTCCTCTATGCACAGACTGATGGCTCTTCTTATTAGACAAAGCTGGGGTAGGGGTCATACTTACCTGCCTGATCCTTAGCCACTGCTGTTCTGGTGATACCACTTCCTAGTCCCTGCCTTGACACAGGGAAGTGAACACTCAGCCAATCACTGGCTGCAGGGGTGAACTGCCTGGCCCAGTTATTGGCTGAGAGATCATTTACTCAGATAAAGACCAGGAAGTGTTGAGGAGCAGCAGGAACCAGAAGTTTCCTGAACAGCAGCAGCAGGTGAGTACACCTTTTTTTTCACCCTAATAAAAACTCCATATAACCTCTTTAATGGTGACTATGTCATCTATGGATAAAGAAAGTTTTTCATCCACAACCCCCCCCCCCCCTCAGAAAAAAAAAATTGCCTTTACATCTCAGTGAACCAGATGTGAAATATTATTAGTTTTTCATATTCAACATGAATATGTTATTGCTGTTTTTCTTTTAATCCCATCCATACAAATTAACCCCTGGAGGTTTCGGCTCTGAATGCGCTCGCTCTGACATGAGTTGTTCTGCTAAACCCTGACACATCGTTCTTCTAGGATAATTGTTCTGCTACGGCGTCATCCTGAAGACTGACAATCCTGTCATGTATAAAAGGGGACTAACTGGAAAATGAGTCTATTACTGGAAAAAAAGCCACGCGAATGTAATGAGTCAGGAGGGGGATCATGGGATTATTTGCGTACACACTGAATATATAATGGCGCTGAAGTAATGGAGCTTGGTGATGGCGCTCCGGAAGTCACAGACTGTAAAATGTCATTTTGTGGTGACAGTGACTGCTTCTCCTGCTTCATCGGCTTCCCAATCTATTTCATGTGTCATCATTTCTAAGGGATGCGACCTATGTAATAGTCCGGGCTGAAGACGCCTTATCCCCCTCGGAGATGGATCTTGGGTTAAGCATCCCATAGGCCTAAGGATTACTCTTACAATGTCATCCATGGCAGGCGTCCTTGATGATCATCTTATCCATCATTTCTGGATTATGGAAAGGGCGCCACTGGTGGGGAAATTTACATTTCTTTTGCAGTCATCATGGAAATGTTATGGGGTTTTAAGCACCATGATAAGAACAAATTGTCAAAGGATTGTGAAATGAATGGTTGACCAAGTAATATGTGGATGGGTCAAGTTTGCCAGAGAAGGAGTAACTGAAGGCTGTCCTGATTGGGTAATCCCCGTCTAAGATGTCCATGTAATCCCATATGGCCTATGGACAAGAGTTAAAGGGGTTGTCCAGTGAAAATCTTTTTCTTTCAAATCAACTGGTATCAGAAAGTTATATAGATTTGTAATTTACTTCAATTAAAAAAAATCTCAAGTCTTTCCATACTTATTAGCTGCTGTATGTCCTGCAGGAAATGTTTTTTTTTTCAGTCTGACATAGTGCTCTCTGCTGACATCTCTGGCCGAGACAGGAACTGTGCAGAGCAGGAGAGGTTTTCTATGGGGATTCATAGAAAACAGACAGAGTTCCTGCCTCGGCCAGAGATGTCAGCAGAGAGCACTGTGTCAGACTGAAAATAAAACATTTCCTGCAGGACATACACCAGCTAATAAGTATGAAAAGACTTGAGATTTTTTGATAAAAGTAAACTACAAATCTATATAACTTTCTGATATCAGTTGATTTAAAAGAAAAAGATTTTCGCTGGACACCCCCTTTAACCTCTTAGGGACATATGACGTACCCATACGTCATATGTCCCCGAGAGTTGTTCAGAGCGGGGCCGCCGCGGTTCCGGGTGCCGCTTGTAGCCCGGGACCGCGGGTATTAGCAGGCACGGTCTGATCGCCGTGCCCGCTAATACAGTAATCAGATGCAGCTGTCAAAGATGACAGCTGCATCCAATTACCGGACGCAGCACTTCCCTGGTGTCTAGTGGCGGAGATCACTTATACTAGAAGCCCCCCAGGGGGAATAACCCTAACCCCGGGGGGGGGGGGGATAACCCTAACCCCAGGGGGAATAACCCTAACCCCAGGGGGGAATAACCCTAACCCCAGGGGGGATTAACCCTCACCCCAGGGGAAATAACCCTAAGCCCAGGGGAAAATAACCCTAACCCCAGGGGGGAATAACCCTAACCCCAGGGGGGGGAATAACCCTAACCCAAGGGGGGCTTCTAGTATAAGTGTAAAAAAAAAGTGTTATTATTAGTAAAAAGCCCCCTCCCCTAATAAAAGTCAGAATCACCCCCCTTTTCCCAGGTTTTTAATAAAAGTAAATAAATAAATAAACATGTTTGCTTTTGCCGCGTGCGTAATCGCCCAGACTATTAATTTATCACATTCCTGATCTCGTACGGGAAACGGCGTCAGTGCAAAAAAAAAAAACAAAGTGCAAAATTGTGCATTTTTGGTCGCATCAAATCCAGAAAAAATTGTAATAAAAAGCGATCAAAAAGTCGTATATGCGCAATCAAGGTACAGATAGAAAGAACACATCATGGCGCAAAAAATGACACCTGACACAGCCCCATAGACCAAAGGATAAAAGCGCTATAAGCCAAGGAACATATATTTGTTTACAATGGTTTGAATTTTTTACAGGCCATCAGATACAATAAAAGTTATACATGTTATATATCGTTTTAATCATAACGACTTGAGGAACATACATAATAAGTCAGTTTTACCCCAGGGCGAATTGCATAATAACAAATACCCCCAAAATAAAAGAAATGCGTTTTTTTGTTCAATTTCACCACACATTGAATTTTTTCCTGTTTTTGCAGTGTAATTCAGCCTGTCATTGCAAAGTACAATTAGTGACGCAAAAAATAAGGGCTCATGTGGGTTTCTAGGTGGAAAAATGTGCTGTGCTCAGCCAATCGCGGCTGAGCGGCTGATGACGCGGCCACGTCATCAGCTGCTCAGCCGCGATTGGCTGAGCACAGTTATGCTCAGCCAATCGCGGCTGAGCTTCGGATGACGCTGCAGAGGGCGGCCGGCACTCGGGAAGATCCGCCGGCCTCCCGAAGAAGACGTCACTGCTGAGGATCGGAGACCGTGGACGACACGAGATGCGGTGAGTATAATGCACCACACTTCCGGGTCTAGCGGGGGTGGGGGGAAACACGGGGAAGGGGGCCATTCACAGACATAACATACATTACAAAGTTGTATAACTTTGTAATGTGTGTTATTCTGTGAATAATTTTTTATCGCCGGACAACCCCTTTAAATAGAAGTCATTTACAAAAATATATAACTTTCTGATACACGTTGATTTAAAAAAATATATTTTTTACAGGAGTTCCCTTTTAAGGCACCCACAAATTCTGAATATCTATGATGAGCCATTATTCCAGTTTCCCCCAACCTATGGTTTTCTAGCTGTTGCAAGTCAACAACCACCAGTATGCCCCAAAAACCTTTTGGCTGTCCGAGCATGATGGCTATATTTATGAACATTCAGCTTGTCTTACCCTGCCTGTTATGTCTATAGACCCGGTGGGAAAGCTGCTGCCAGACACTTATGGTGCCACTTATCTCCAAGGGAAGCAAACATGAGAGGCTTTGACATATTAATGCGCGCTGTGTAATACTTAGGGCTGGGCGATATTGGCCTAAATCAATATCGCGGTTTATCGCATATGTAGCTGCGGTAACGATAATTGGACGATAACTATGACACGCCCCTTTGTAAGCCACACCCCTTTTACAAGCCACACCCACTCGGTCGTGCCAAACTGGGGATAGTTTGTTTCAATAAAGTTAAAAAAAGTACAGTAACTCAATGAGCAGCAACCCAAGCTAGGTACACACTACAGGACATGTATATACAGGTATACAGCTATGTGCACACTACAGGACGTGTATATACAGGTATACAGCTATGTGCACACTACAGGACGTGTATATACAGGTATACAGCTATGTGCACACTACAGGACGTGTATATACAGGTATATAGCTATGTACTATAGGTACCCAGAGTATATATGATGGGTATATAGTATATACAGGTGACAGTACAGGGACGTACATTATAGGGGGCTGTAGATGGCACTGCACTGACACGCTGTAAAGATATCGATCTATCGTTCGTGACAGACGCACATCCAAGGCTGTGGGTAGAGGGTGCTGAACACAGAAAGGCCTTTGGCAGGGGATCCCAAAATACAAAGCAGCAAGAGTCCGCAGCACACCAGCATATAGTGAAGAGATAAGCATGCTTGAAAATGATTCTGGAGTGAATTGAAACGTCGTATCCTGCACCTTATTTGATGGAATGAACCACTCTTCACTACATGCTGGTGTGCTGCGGACTCTTGCTGCTTTATCTATATCTATCTATTCCCTATCTATCTATCTATCTATCTATCTATCTATCTATCTATCTATCTATCTATCTATCTCCTATCTATCTATCTATCTATCTATCTATCTATCTCCTATCTATCTCCTATCTATCTCTTCCCTATCTATCTATCTATCTATCTATCTATCTATCTATCTCCTATCTATCTCCTATCTATCTATCTATCTATCTATCTATCTATCTATCTATCTCCTATCTATCTATCTCCTATCTATCTATCTATCTATCTATCTATCTATCTATCTATCTATCTATCTATCTATCTATCTATCTCCTATCTATCTCCTATCTATCTCTTCCCTATCTATCTATCTATCTATCTATCTATCTATCTATCTATCTATCTATCTATCTATCTATCTATCTCCTCTACGGGGAGGTGGGCAGGGGTGTACGGGGGGGCGGGCAGGGGTGTATGGGTACACAGGGGGGCCAGCAGGGGTGGATGGGTACATAGGGGGGCCGGCAAGGGTGGATGGGTACACAGGGGGGCCGGCAAGGGTGGATGGGTACACAGGGGGGCCGGCAAGGGTGGATGGGTACACAGGGGGGCCGGCAAGGGTGGATGGGTACACAGGGGGGCCGGCAAGGGTGGATGGGTACACAGGGGAGCGGGCAGGGGTGGATGGGTACACAGGTGGGCGGGTAGGGGTGGATGGGTACACAGGGGAGCGGGCAGGGGTGGATGGGTACACAGGGGAGCGGGCAGGGGTGGCTGGGTACACAGGGGGGCGAGCAGGGGTGGATGGGTACACAGGTGGGCGGGTAGGGGTGGATGGGTACACAGGTGGGCCCGCAGGGGTGGATGGGTACACAGGTGGGCCCGCAGGGGTGGATGGGTACAAAGGGGGGCCGGCAGGGGTGGATGGGTACACAGGGGGGTCGGCAGGGGTGGATGGGTACACAGGGGAGCGGGCAGGGGTGTATGGGTACACAGGGGAGCGGGCAGGGGTGGCTGGGTACACAGGGGGGCGGGCAGGGGTGGCTGGGTACACAGGGGGGCGAGCAGGGGTGTATGGGTACACAGGGGAGCGGGCAGGGGTGGCTGGGTACACAGGGGGGCGGGCAGGGGTGGATGGGTACACAGGGGGGCGGGCAGGGGTGGATGGGTACACAGGGGAGCGGGCAGGGGTGGATGGGTACACAGGGGGGCCGGCAGGGGTGGATGGGTACACAGGGGGGCGGGCAGGGGTGGCTGGGTACACAGGGGAGCGGGCAGGGGTGGCTGGGTACACAGGGGGGCGGGCAGGGGTGGCTGGGTACACAGGGGGGCGGGCAGGGGTGGCTGGGTACACAGGGGAGCGGGCAGGGGTGGATGGGTACACGGGGGCGGGCAGGGGTGGCTGGGTACACAGGGGGGCGGGCAGGGGTGGATGGGTACACAGGGGGGCGGGCAGGGGTGGCTGGGTACGCAGGGGTGGATGGGTACACAGGGGGGCGGGCAGGGGTGGCTGGGTACACAGGGGAGCGGGCAGGGGTGGCTGGGTACACAGGGGGGCGGGCAGGGGTGGATGGGTACACAGGGGGGCGGGCAGGGGTGGCTGGGTACACAGGGGGGCGGGCAGGGGTGGCTGGGTACACAGGGGGGCGGGCAGGGGTGGATGGGTACACAGGGGAGCGGGCAGGGGTGGCTGGGTACACAGGGGGGCGGGCAGGGGTGGATGGGTACACAGGGGAGCGGGCAGGGGTGGATGGGTATACATCTCCTCCACCTTGAGATCTGACCGGCGTCCCTGCACACACATGACATTAATGTGCAGCGCTCGCCGGGAGGAGGGGGGGGGACCGGCACCAGTCCTGTCCGAGCGCCCTTCTCCTCCGGCCAGTGAGCGCTGCACATGTTAATGGCCTGTGTGTGCAGGGACGCCGGACGGGACAGGATCGGCGGGACGGGGGAAGGGCTGTGCACTCAGGAACATTCTCCCCTGGACCCTGCTGCTCCTCCACTTCCCGCGCGCACACCGGCGTCCCTGCACATACAGGACATTAACGTGCAGCGCTCGCCGGCCGGAGGAGAAGGGCGCTCGGACAGGACTGGTGCCGGTCCCCCAACTCCCCCTTCCGGCGAGCGCTGCACGTTAGTGTCCTGTGTGTGCAGGGACGCCGGATGGGACAGGGGGAGGGCGGGCGCTCAGACAGGACGGGTGCCGGGGGCGGGCATTCTCACCTGGGCCCTGCTGCTCCTCCACCTCCCGCTCTGATTCCGGCGTCCCTGCACATAACGTGCAGCGCTCACGCCGGGCCGCGACTGCGTGCAGAAGCTCTCTGGGAAACACAAAATTACCGCAGATACCGTCCTGGCTAAGTTGAGGTCGGTTAACCGACGCCAGTGACGGTATCGGTATTTTTGCGGTATACCGCCCAGCCCTAGTAATACTTCATTTTTCCTGCGGGGGCTACTGTGGGCAATTTGACCACTTGTTGCCAGGTTGCTGCACAGTAGGTGTGGTGTCCCACTAGGGGTGTTACGGTTACATACACCCTTTGCAAAAGTCTTTACTTGTTGTATCATCCCTATGATGAAAGTAGTTCTAAAAGTTAGCCACTAGATGTCGCTGTATTATGTACGTGTTTATAGATGCTGCACAGCTGAAGGATCGCAAAGGGTTATTGTTTTTCTGTGTCACCAGAATTTGTAGACCAGTAGGATCTCTCCTTTCTTCTCTCCTATCATCTCCCTTCTCTTTTCTCCTGTTGCACTCTTTCACCCACTCGTAGCGCACCTTACATGCTAGAGAGGAAGTGAGTCAAGCGGGACACAGGAAGTGTAGTTCAGTCTTAGTACCCCGCATAGGAAGGACGCAAGACAGAACACTGTCACCAACTTCTTTACCTGTAACACTCCAAAGTTCTATGCACTGTTAAACTCCTCTTAAGAGAGGACTAGCCAGAGACAACCTCAACCCACGCCATGGACAAGGAGAAGTTACAGAGCAGGACAGTATCCATACTAGAGCCACAGAGCCAGGAACTGATCAGGACAGAGCAAAGTTGCACAAAGCCTAGGAATTCTGTCTCACAGTGCGCTTGTCAGCAGGGAACCCTTAGCTTGTGTCACCCATTAGGAAGGTTCAGCCGAGTCTAGTGGGCATAAGGTGGTGTGAGGACTGAAGTCAAAGGTCAAAACACGGGCACGGGTGTTCTTATTCTTCTACTTCTTGTACAAGTATTGTACCTCATCCTCCAACCTCCCGGCAGAGCACAGTACTACATGGGTTGAGACTCTCACGGCATCCTCCTCTCTGCCACTCTACCTCTTGTATTACTCAGCACAATTCAACCAACACGATTATATCCTACACTGCACTTATCCTACAGATTAGGTCGTTCTCCTATCAAGTGTTTTATATGAACATTGTCAAGTGTGTTTCAGAGAATTTCTGTTTTACCTGCTGCACATTTACAAGTAGTAAACCAACTCAACTTTATAACAAGACTCTGTAATTATTGGCCTCCACCAACACAGTATACACACAGCGCAACCTTGGGACACTTCCCCTTTCTGGGGGTGGCGGGTCTTACTATCCGGGAGGGATTATACCACTCTGGCCATCTGTGACATATCCCCAAGGGACCTGGTAGCAACTCAGCAAGACACTGACCACAGAGGAAAAGGGTACAACCGGCCTTACACACTAAAAGCAGACGTGCCATCACACCTGAGTGCCCACCAGGCACTGGCGTCACATGACAACATACTAAAGTCTGGCTGTATCTTGGCCATACAACACCTAGCAAGTGACCGTCCGTTCCTCCGACCAGCATCACCGGGGGTACACCACACAGGGACCTCCGCAGCAAAATACCCTGTCACCTTTTCATTGTGAGGGGACCCTTCTAACAAAAGAGCTTGTCCAGAGACGACAGCCCCTTCACAGCACATACACAGATTCATAGCCTAATAGTGTAACATTGTAACAAATTGTCTCCATTGTTCCGTCAATCAGGTTTATTGTGTTATTGTCCTATTGTCCATTGTTCTTGGACCGTGTCTATTTGTCATTTGGAGAAATCAGGACACACATGATGGATCTTCTCTCTATAGAGAATGATGTTCTGCTTTAGGATTTTTCATCAATGAATTTTGAGAACAGTTTTTCCATTGACATAGGCTTTTAAAGTCTTCTTTTTGGGGTACAATAGTGATCATGGTGTCACCTGCTATGAAAGGGGGTGGACTGGTGCATTCGCAGTTAGTGCTGCATTTACTAACTATGGAGCGTTACTTGACAAAGTATCAATGGGTTGCCACTGCCAGGGTGGACATAGACCTTTTGAAGGCTTCCATGGCTGCCATGATATATCTACTATTACAACCTGTCATATGTTGTAATAGGGATTCTGCTGGTTCTGGTCAATAGACCTACACTCAGGTTGTGCAACCTTATACGTACTTTAAGGATCAATTGACAATACAGAAAAAGTGTTCTGTGACCCTACAGTGCCCCCACAGGGAAAATTAGGAATTACACCGGGCTCTTTAAATTCAGTGGGATGTTTGTGTAATGCGCTTCCCCTTTAATAAATATGGATGTTCTAAACTAGATAACCCCTTTAACAAACAAGATCTTCTTGACATGACGCCATTTTTAGCGACATCGTAACTAAATAGTTATAGGGTGGTGGTGATGGTGGTGGTGGTGGGGGGGGGGGTGTAATGGAGCTTTATATAGAAAACTACTGTGTATTATCCGTGAGTGATGTGTTTTGTCCTCTGAGTTCTACAATTATGTAGCATGGAGCGGAGGCGTACGGGAAAATACACCGGAGAGGACAAATTAATCAGGAGTGACGAAGGATACTCTAGGTAATTACCCGATGAAATCGCCCTTCCCCCCTACTTAAAACTAATAGTTATGTAAAATGGGATTTCATGTCAGAATTAGCACATCAGCCATCACAAAGTGCAATTAGCATGAAATGAGCTGAGGTCCGGCAGAACTAATGGAGAGGCTGTGGATCATCCAGACGCCGCCAGCCGGCAAGTAATAGCCCCCTTGGTGCAGATTTAGGGAGAATGGAGCCGGCTCAGTCAAACATAGAATCTGAATTTTGGATAATGTTTCATATCTGCTGGAACAAAGGAACATAGTGTGACCTCCTTGGAGAACATCTCCAATCTGATGGGGGTATAGCACAACAAGTGCCAGACTGGAGGGGGCTCTGACCATTGTTGGGGGATGTCCATCGGTAAGGTGCTGGATGTACAATGTAGGGTGTCTGATATCTTCTAAGGCAGATGTAGCATCTTCATTTATGAGCCATAGTGGAGGACAACAACAAAGAGCGTCTCCCTCTCTGGAGGACCCAGGACGTCCATGTACACAGATTGCCTATTGATTTCATTTCCCCTGTGGTGGCGCTGAAAGACTTGCTCCAGAAACCACATTCCCCCAAAGAGTATAGATGGTTGCTTTTAACGAAAAAGGGGATTGTCCATAGTAGAAAACATTGAGCTAAAAGCATCAATTAAAGGTCCATTCCTTTAAAGTCAAAAAGAGAAAACGACCCCTTTTAATATGGATCCCAGAGTTGTCCTCTTTTGTTAAAGGGGTATTTCCATTTCCATCATTTATGAGTGATTGATAGATCCTGTAGGTCCCGTCATTGGAATCTTAAACCTCAAGGTCCCACCGTCATTGGGAGCCAACCCCTCTGACCTTATCCGGCCTATTGGCAACGGCCATAGGCGGATTGGATTCTGAAAACAAAAAGCTGGGAAATTCGCCAATGTATAGGCATTGGTAGATGTGTCACCTACAGGCCTCTGTATACTGTGCAATCAGCAATGTTCAGTATAAATTTTTTATGCATCCCTCTTTATAGAATAGGGTAGTCTATAAAGCAAAAAAAGAAAAAGTATACTAACAAATCATAGCCCAGCATATGCACAATAGAGATTATTGGTACTTTTGTAGTTTCCCAGTACAGATGTGCCACTAAGTCTTACACACCTGGGCAAAGTAACTCACTTAGGTTCTCACAAGGGGATGATTGTGTTTTTTTTTCCCCCACTAGATGTTTCTGTATTTATTATACACTCACCGGCCACTTTATTAGGTACACCTGTCCAACTGCACGTTACCACTTCATTTCTAATCAGCCAATCACATGGCGGCAACTCAGTGCATTTAGGCATGTAGACATGGTCAAGACAATCTCCTGCAGTTCAAACCGAGCATCAGTATGGGGAAGAAAGGTGATTTGAGGGCCTTTGAACGTGGCATGGTTGTTGGTGCCAGAAGGGCTGGTCTGAGTATTTCAGAAACTGCTGATTTACTGGGATTTTCACACACAACCATCTCTAGGGTTTACAGAGAATGGTCCGAAAAAGAAAAAACATCCAGTGAGCGGCAGTTCTGTGGGCGGAAATGCCTTGTTGATGCCAGAGGTCAGAGGAGAATGGGCAGACTTATTCGAGCTGATAGAAAGGCAACAGTGACTCAAATAGCCAACCGTTACAACCAAGGTAGGCAGAAGAGCATCTCTGAAGGCACAGTACGTCCAACTTTGAGGCAGATGGGCTACAGCAGCAGAAGACCACACCGGGTGCCACTCCTTTCAGCTAAGAACAGGAAACTGAGGCTACAATTTGCACAAGCTCATCGAAATTGGACAGTAGAAGATTGGAAAAACGTTGCCTGGTCTGATGAGTCTCGATTTCTGCTGCGACATTCGGATGGTAGGGTCAGAATTTGTCGTCAACAACATGAAAGCATGGATCCATCCTGCCTTGTATCAACGGTTCAGGCTGGTGGTGGTGGTGTCATGGTGTGGGGAATATTTTCTTGGCACTCTTTGGGCCCCTTGGTACCAATTGAGCATCGTTGCAACGCCGCAGCCTACCTGAGTATTGTTGCTGACCATGTCCATCCCTTTATGACCACAACGTACCTAACATCTGATGGCTACTTTCAGCAGGATAATGCGCCATGTCATAAAGCTAGAATCATCTCAGACTGGTTTCTTGAACATGACAATGAGTTCACTGTACTCAAATGGCCTCCACAGTCACCAGATCTCAATCCAATAGAGCATCTTTGGGATGTCGTGGAACGGGAGATTCGCATCATGGATGTGCAGCCGACAAATCTGCGGCAACTGTGTGATGCCATCATGTCAATATGGACCAAAATCTCTGAGGAATGCTTCCAGCACCTTGTTGTATCTCCACGAAGAATTGAGGCAGTTCTGAAGGCAAAAGGGGGTCCAACCCGTTACTAGCATGGTGTACCTAATAAAGTGGCCGGTGAGTGTATGTACTGTATTATGCACAGCTGAAGGTTTCATGGGTTATATGTTTTGTTTCACCTGCTATGTCTTATCCTATCATAGGGGCAGGTTTGTTTGCCCTCACTTTTCTGCTTTTCCTCTTTCTTACTCATACACACACACACAGCCCCACCAATCACAGGCTAGCTGAGGTAACGCTATAAAAGGAGCTAGTCACTGGTGGAAGGGTCTTTTTAGTTGGGTCATTGGAGAAAGACAAACACAGAGAAGGCCAGGGCCTGGGCCTACAGTGAAGCCAGGGCCTGGTTCAGGCCAGGACCCCTGTCAGGGACTGAGAAAACACAGAGCCAGAGAGATTGGCCACTCCAGGGATACCTTCTGCAACACTTAGGGCAGTATACCTGAGGTTAGATACTGACCCAAGTAGGATAAAGCAGCATGTAAGCCTACGTGTCCTACTGTAACACACGGCTATTCTGGGAAGTCTTGGGAAGTCTGCTCAACCCAGCACAGGGACCTGGGACCTAGTACTACCCTAACAGGATGGGTACCCTGACACTATAGGGCAAAAGGCGGTTAGATCCACAGTATCTACTTCTTTTGTCACTTCTCTTCTCAACTGTGCTATGCTATCCCAGCAGAGTACACTACTATATTGGACAGGGCCCTAAGGACGTTCCTCTACTTTACCTTGTTGTTACAACTTTTCCTATTACTACCTCCTTCCTGCACCTGCAGTTACCAAAAGTGGATTTATTCTGTATTCACTGAAGTTTCTACAAGTAAACCAAGTTATTCTGGTTAAGTCATTGGACTCTGGTCTATTCTTTATTGCACCTGCACCTATACACCTATTAATATCCGGTCTGCGAAAAAAATAGGACATGTCCAAGTGCGGATTGTGGCACGGATCCCCCCTGCCGCCTAGCAGCAGAGATAACAGGAGCGCAGAAGACCCCTGTGCTGTGAACATGTGAGCTGGCCAGCATGTGGGGAGTAGGCAAGTAGTTGTCTTCTGCGCTCCTGTCAACCCTGCAAGGGGGTGGCAAGGAGGCTGCACTTCTATTGGGGTATCCATGCCGCGATCCTCCTCTGGTAATATAGGCCCGGATCGCAGCACGGATCGTGTGAATGAGGCCTTATACCTACCTAAACATAATTTCTGCCTATCTGGTCATGATGAGGTTAAAGGAATGCTTTATAACACAACTGACTCACTGCAGACATATAGAGATTGGTGTAGCGGGTAAGATGTCTCTAGAAGTGGGCTCAGGTGGACATACAAGGATATTCCTATGTTCTTACCAGAGCCTCAGGTTGCAGTTTCCAAGGACTCAAGAGTTCTCTGCAAACCATCTCATAGAATCAGAGAATATTATGGCGCACCCTCTAACATTAGATCAGAAATACAAAACCAGAAGCTAAACCTTTCCCTGCTATCAGCGCTATAGATATCCGCCATCACTCACCTCCTGCTCGGGTTCAGTGCATCAATTATCAGAAATAAACCAGTAATCACCAATGCCACGGGGCGGTGAGTTTACGAGCGGCAGTCATTGACACGTGTGATGAGCGATTCTGCGTCATCATCGGCGTCAACACAAATGACTTCACCGGATCATTTACCATGTGATCGGATATTTACCCTTCAGTTAAATGACAGTGTATCTGAAGACCTTTCATCGACTTGTTTGCGCCTATTCAATCATATGGAGATCGGATTAGGAGCAGGGAGTCATTTGAGGATCTGCACCCAAATTCCACAAGCCGTCCCCCCTTCTGTTGTTCAGAAAATTAAAAGCGATACAGACTAAGGACCCTATTACATGGGGCGATTATCGTGCAAGTTATATCGTTCAAAGTGATACTGTCTTCCCCTTTCTGGATGGGGACTTCTCTACACAGATGTAAGGCCTATATTCTGCAGTTGTTATACCTTACTTTATAATAGATTTCTCAGTGCTTGGTCCAGTGAAAAATGCCTTTTATCATTAGTGGATTGTGCCACCTGGGCGGGGCTTAACGACCAATGTGCCACTTCGCCCTGCCCACATCGGCGTCATAGGTCCTGCCCCGTCATTGGATCTAGGCCCCACCCCCTCTAGAGAGCCAATGATGTCATAGAGGGGCAGGACCTATTGACGCTGATGTGGGCAGGGCGAAGTGGCTCAGCGGTTGAGAAGCCCCGCCCGGGTGGCACAATCCACCGATGATAAAAGGTATTTTTCACTGGACCAAGCACTAAGAAATCTATTATAAAGTAAGAAAACTGCAGTATTTAAGCTTTACAGCTGTGTAGAAAAATCCTTATCCAGAAAGGGGGTGACAGTATCCCTTTAAATGATAATAGTTTAGTGTAAATGCAGGCAATGATCAAACGACCAACGAGAAATCGTTCGTTGTTCGTTTGGTGCTGACACCAAAATCATTGTTAAAGGTAACCAATCACTTAAAAAACGGCTATAACGCTATGGGAATGTGCTGTAGCAGCACCCAGCACACTTCCCAAACCTGCTTCTACACCCCCCGTCCCTGGAGTGTACAGCCCAAGACTGCCCAAGACAAACGACTTCAACGATTTTTCGCATGATAATCGTCCCGTGCATTTCTATGTCCATCTTGAGATGCAGCTTCTTATTAGTGTGGCTGTCTGATGTATACGGAGAACTCCACCCATTATCCAGGCATCTAGAGGGTCTTCCGTATAGATGGCTGTATTATTGCTGCACATCGCTCCACAGCTGCGATTCACTTGAAGGCAAAAATAGTGGAAAGAAATTTCCTCTGGTATAAGCGACCTAAGCAACGCCATACCAGCTGTGTATGTGACAGGGAGGACATCTGGGGAAATATAAACCTCTCCACTAGGACGCAGGATGTCCGGTTGATGGATTTGTGCCTCTCCAACTGTTGCAAAACTACAGGCCCTGTATCCACACTGGACAGTGCTATTTTATTAGACGGGTCCCCTGATTTTCCCAGTGCTAGAATGCTTAGTAATTAGGAAAGTTTAGTGGGTTTTTTTGCTTTCAGTGTCTCCACATTTTTATCGACACAACCATATGGGGGCTTGTTTTTTGTGGGACATAGTGCACTTTAAAACGGAATCTGGGGTTTTATCATGTAAAAAAATAATTCTGCAGGTCAGTATGATGACGAATATACCAAACGTAATGGGGAACTCCAGTAAAAAAATGTTTTCAAATCAACTGGTTTTAGATTTGTAAATTATTTCTATTTAAAACACTCAATTTTTCCTGTACTTATCAGCTGCTGTATGTCCTGCAGGAAGTGGTGTATTCTTTTCAGTCTAAAATATTGCTGTCCAGAGCAGAAAAGGTTTCTATGGGGATTTGCTACTGCTCTGGACAGTTCCTGACGTGGACAGAGGTGGCAGCAGAGAGCACTGTGTCAGACTGGAAAGAATATACCACTTCCTGCAGGACAAACAGCAGCAGATAAGTACTGGAAGGCTTGAGTGTTTTAAATAGAAGTAATTTACAAATCTGTATAACTTTCTGACACCAGTTAATCTGAAAACCTATTATTTCCACTCGAGTACCCCTTGAAATAGTTTTTGTTAAAAACGTTTAATGTTTAAAAAATAATAAGCTACTCTATTTTTCTGGCTCGTTTTTTGCTGGGTGAGACATACTTTAAAAAAAAAAAACATTTTAAGGTACATTTATCTTTTCCATTATTTTTTAATCTGTATTTTGTTTTGTTTCTTTGAGAAGCAAAGTGACCAAGAAAACCATCAATATCTTTTTCTGTGACACCATCATTGTAGGAAACTAGTAATGTAATATTTTAATACTTGGGATGCGGTTTATTTATTTCATTGTAGGTTAGAAATTTGTATTTTAACAATGGGAAAAGAAGGTGATTTAAATTTTATAGTTTTTTTTTTTTACTTTTTTTCCTTTCCACCTAAAGAATTTGCGTATGTGATTTCTCAGTGTATTGCAGTTTTCTGCCATATCACTTTGGTGTAGACAGGGTGTAATAGGAGTACAACCATGCCTCATCTGAAGGTCCCTACTAGGCCTCTAGCTGCCATGGCCATCACATGTTACCCCATGACCACATCACAGGGAGGGGGGCTGCAGTCGGATGCTGTTGCTGTTGTCACTATTGACTGTGGCGTCCAGGGCACTAAATGACCGGGTTCAGAACTATGTCTGATCATGGCAGCTGCAGTTTACAGCTGGCACCTGTAGTATATGATGTGGGCTTAGCTCCTGAACCCATTTCACAGATCTGACATACAAGTACGTCAGGGTTCAAATAGTTCGGTATAAAAGGGGTTATCCAGTGCTACAAAAACATGGCCACTTTCTTCCAGAGACAGCACCACTCCTGTCTCCAGCTTGGGCGGGGTTTTGCTGCTCAGTTCCATTGAAGTGAATGGAACTTAAAAGGGTAATCCAGCGCTACAAAAACATGGCCACTTTCCCCCTACTGTTGTCTCCAGTTTGGGTGGGGTTTTGAAACTCAGTTCCATTGAAGTAAATGGAGCTTGATTGCAAACTGCACCTGAACTGGAGACAACAGTAGGGGGAAAAGTGGCCATGTTTTTGTAGCGCTGGATAACCCCTTTAATTGCAAACCGCACCTGAACTGGAGACAAGAGTCGTGTTGTCTCTGAATGAAAGTGGCCATGTTTTTGTAGCACTGGATAACCCCTTTAAAGGCCTATATAGGATTAGAAAAAAACGTAGCTGCTTTAAACCATAAGCAGCACCACATCTGTCCACAGGTTGGATATGGAATTGCACCTCAGCCACATTGGGGGAGATTTATGAAACATGGTGTAAAGTGAAACTGGCTCAGTTGCCTCTAGCAACCAATCAGATTCCACCTTTCATTTTCCAAAGAGTCCATGAGGAATGAAAGGTGGATTCTGATTGGTTGCTAGGGGCAACTGCACCAGTTTCACTTCACACCATGCTTGATAAATCTTCAGAAGAGCTGAGCGGCAATACAGACACCACCCATGACTAGGGGTGGCGCTCACATCTCTTTGTCTTCTCTCATAGCGCACATCTCTTCAGTCCCCTGAAAAGACGGGTCAATTACAATAACAATCATATTATGGGGTGTGAAATGACTCCATCTAATCCCATGAAGTGGGCGTGATGCCGGCATGCTGCAGAGAGCAGGCATCAAGCTGTGAGAGTGCTCTTGGTGCACACCATCATCGTACCTTTACATTAATAGTAAGAACACTGAACAATGTAATTGGCCGCACATTAACCCACGGGGCTAGCGGGAGGATCAGCATCACAGCAGAGGAGCTATAGACTTCCAGGGGTCCGGCAACTAAAGGGTTCCTACCACTCCAAAAATATACGGAATTCTTGGAAGCTATCCTGACATTGTCTTAGTCATCCCAATTGTGTACTATCATGTGAACAAACACTAGCCCACGTACCTGTGAACTACACCAGATACAATAATAACTCAGCTTCACAAAGGGTCTTGAGAACTTTCTGTTGTGTCTAAAGGCGCCGTAACATTGGAGTTCTGTTTCTGGATCCAGATTCCTCTATATACACACACTGCCAGACATCTAAGAACACCTTACCATTATCTCCCATTAGGACTGGTGGCCCACCGTACACATCAGAGCAGGTGTAGGGAACCTTGGCTCTACAGCTGTTGCAACACTACAACTCCCATCATGCCTGGACAACCAAAGCTTTAGCTTTATTACATGGGGCCATTCAAATGCATTATCACCTATAATACATGGATGCGTCAAGCCCAGCAGAATGAGATTCCCCCTCTTATAGGGAATATGAACAGGGGATATTGTACCTTTAAGTCCCTTTAAGGGTGCGTTCACAGATCCGCAGCAGATTTGATGGTCCAGATTTGATGCTGTGTTCAGTTATTTAAATGAAATCTGCTGCGCATCCGCAGCAGAAAATACGCTGCGGATCCGGTAAGTGTGAACGTCCCCTAAAGGGGTACTCAGGCAATTGTATTTCCTTTCAAATCAACTGGTGTCAGAAAGTTATATAGATTTGTAATTTTGTTCTATTTAAAAATCTTGAGTCTTCCTGTACTTTTCCTCTGCTGTATGTCCTGCAAGTGGTGTATTCTTTCCAGTCTGACACAGTGCTCTCTGCTGCCACCTCTGTCTATGTCAGGAACTGTCCAGAGCAGTAGCAAATCCCCATAGAAAACCTCTCCTGCTCTGGACAGTTCCTAATATGGACAGAGGTGGCAGCAAAGAGCACTGTGACAGACTGGAGAGAATACAACACTTCCTGCAGGACATACAACAGCTGATAAGTACTGGAAGACTTGAGATTTTTAAATAGAAGTAATTTACAAATCTATATAACTTTCTGACACCAGTTGATTTGAAAGATGTTTTTTTTTTTTTTTTTGGCTGGACTACCCCAGGATTTCAAGCTACACCTGTACACACATCTTAGGGCCCTATTCCACCGGACGATTATCGTTTGCATTAACGATTAACCATCTCAAACGACCGCTATTGCGAAAGACCTGAAAACGTTCACTCATTTCCATGGAACGATAATTGTTACTTATGATCGTAATTGCGATCACTATTTATTCACTATTGCGTTTGTATCTTTTGCGAACGACCGAACGATGTCTTATTCAATGCGAACGATTTGCAAACGTTTTGCGAACGAGCAAAGATAAAAATAGGTCCAGGTCTTATAAAGCGATCAACGATTTCTCGTTCGGTCGTTAATTGTTAACTGCATTTCAACCGAACGATTATCGTTTAGATTCGAATGATTTAACGATAATCTGAACGATAATCGTCCTTTGGAATAGGGCCCTTATGGTCCTTTTACACGGAAAGATTGATCGTTCGTTTTTGCACGATAACAATCGAATTCGAACGATAATCGTACGTGTAAACGCAGCGAACGATCAAACGACGAGCAAAAAATCGTTCATTTTGATCTTTCACCATGTTCTCAAATCATCATTGATCGTTTGCAAAAAATTCGCAGATCGTTCCATGTAAACAGTCTTTGAATGATTTCACCTATGTGTGAGATAGGCTTAAACAATCACAAAACGATCGCATAGCGAATTTTCCATACGATGTATCGTTCCGTCTAAACGCTGATCGTTATAAAAAAAACAACGTTCATTCAAAATCGTTAATCGTGCGATCGGGCGAATTATCGCTCCGTGTAAAAGTACCATTAGTATTGTAACATTATTCTTTTCCCTTTGTCATCCTGTTAGTATTCATTGTGTATTATTGATCTGTTCTTCTTTCTTACTAGAACAGAACAAAGGATGATTTATACCAGAAGATGAACAAATCCCAAAGACAGGAAATGAAGATGTTTCTAATTATCTTATCTATATTTCATTCTATTACTCCAGATATTCTATAAGAAATTGCCCTTATGATAGCCAGATTTATATTAGTTTTTCATAATTAAAAATCTCTTCTTTCTAATTTCTTAATATGCCATAAATTCATCTCCAACCTGAAATTAATAAAAGTTATTAAAATGTGCAACCTAATGCCTCCAGCCAGTCCTCCACTTTGGATGGCTTAAAGAGTTATTCTACTCAAACATAACTTTTGATATGTTGCTGCCCATGGTGAGACTAACAATTCCTTCCATACTTGTTATTATCTATTCAGTCTCCTTCTCCCAGTTCTGAGCTGCTGCTTTCTGCTTAAAACACAAAAGTCTGTGTGTAAGCTTTTCTCCCCCTCCCACCTTCTCCCCCCTTCCTTTCTGAGATGACTGATCTAAGCAAGTCCCTGACAGGCTGTATCTGCAACTTTGTAATGTCTGGAAGAATAATCACAGTGAGCTTATCAACAACTTGACGTCAGGTCAACCCTCCCAGCATTACAAAGAAGCTACAAGGTTGCAGATAAAGCCTGCCAGGGACTTGTTTACATTAACTGTCTCAGAAGGGAGGGGGAAGGAGGGAGAGTTAGAGAGAAAAGCTCACTCAAAGCTTTTTGTGTTTTCAGCACAAAGCAGCAGCTGAGAATTGGTATGGAAGGAATTGTTAGTATCACCATGGTCAGCAACATATTGAAAATTATTGTTTGAGTGGAATACCCCTTTAAGGCTATAAGGCATGTAGACTTTTGCAAACTATTTTAATTGTTAAAAAATGAAATGTTTACTGTTTTGTGTATATAGCCCCTATTAAGGACCTCAGCTCTATTTGTCTCCATGGTTACAGACTACAATCGTCATGTAGTCTGAATATTTTAGATGTCATGGAGAAAAAAAAAAGTGTTTCCACATCTTTATACAATTATGGTTGAAATGAAGGAGTCATGTAGTGATTGGTACCGGTCATAGATACATGCCAAAAGGTTTGATCAGTTGGGGTCTGTGTTTATAACATAACCGGCTGCTAGAGGAAGAATGGAGAAGAAGTTTGCAGCTGAGCGCATCTTCTTTCCCGGCTCTCTGTGTGCATGACATGAGAAGGTCTCTTAGGGCCCTATTCCACGGGACGATTATCGTTCAGATTATCGTTAAATCGTTCAAATCTAAGCAATCATCGTTCGGTTGAATAGCAGTTAACGATTAACGACCGAACGAGAAATCGTTGATCGTTTAATAGGACCTGAACCTATTTTTATCATTGCTCGTTCACAAATCGTTCGCAGTAGTGACGACAAGACGACCGCAAGAACGATCATAAGTAACGATTATCGTTCCATGTAAATGGGTGAACGATTTCAGGTCTTTCACAATAGCGGTCGTTTGGATCGTTTATCGTTAACGATTATGCGAACAATAATCAGGAACAGGAATCTGTCTTGATCACTTAATGTGCACTTCTCTCAGCTCGTTCCTGCAATCGGTCGGGGTATGAACACCCAGATCTTTCCACATATCTCCATTTTAAGGGGTTGTTTAGTTTAAAAGACTCATTGTCAAATACCCTATGAGGGGGGTTCTGAGTTTATAGAAGAGGAATGGTTCAGCCACAGCAGTGAGTGGCTACAAAACCTGCTGTATCTGTGCATTACATGACCTATTTATTTAAAGGGGTACTCAGCGTCATCAGCCGCTCAGCCGCGATTGGCTAAGCACAGTTATGCTCAGCCAATCGCGGCTGAGCTTCGGATGACGCTGCAGAGGGCGGCCGGCACTCGGGAAGATCCGCTGGCCTCCCGAAGAAGACGTCACTGCTGACGATCGGAGACCGTGGACGACACGAGATGCGGTGAGTATAATGCACCACACTTCCGGGTCTAGCGTGGGTGGGGGGAAACACGGGGAAGGGGGCCATTCACAGACATAACATACATTACAAAGTTGTATAACTTTGTAATGTGTGTTATTCTGTGAATAATTTTTATCGCCGGACAACCCCTTTAAGCAGCAGATTGACCTTGTGATCAGGAGACCCTTCTCACAAAAAGTAATTTCCAAGGCAGGCAAACATTATACTGGGGACCTTGAGTGTAAGGGGTTAAAAGACCTAGTCCCCCATCTTCTACAGAAGTCATAGCTTGAATTTATAATAATTCCCAGTAGCCTAGGCTAAGACACTGTAACAAACAGCTGCTGTATAAGCAGGACATGGGCAGCATAGCATTGTACTGAAGGTTTCCCTTTAAACAGTGTCTCCCGACCTTCAGTCATTTCCATAGCGCTTTGCATTGTTCCTCTTCTATTCCTCCTGGAAATGCACAATGAAATTGAAAGCAGTGTCATTGTTCCCCCTTGTCAGTTGGGCGTGTCCCTTCACAGACTGACCTCGTCCAATCAGTGCAGCCTATATAAGACACAACCTATTGACAAGGACATGGTAACACTCAGTTGTTAGCCTACTTATACATTTCCAGGAGGAATAACAGAGGGAACGTCACAATCCACAGAAGACAACTTAAACCGCATTGTGTACTTGTTGAACTTTTTCGACTCGTCTATAACTTTCTCGGCAGCAGCTCTCTCCGCGCGCCCATACGTCTCCGCCAGTAAGTCAGCACAATAATAGTTTTCTTCCTTGTTCTGTGTTATTCAAATTGAGCTGTTTGTGATGCGGATTGTAAATGACGGTGTATTATGCCGGTGACATTTGCGCACAATCCAGCTCCATTACCATGAGTAATTAGACGTCTTGTATTGCCTATATTTACCATCTTTTATCTTGCTGTAAAGTTTAATGTTCACAGATAATTTCTTTTATTTGCAGAGCGAGGCGCAGACCTATTTGTTTGCAAGATAATGGTTTTATTTTTTTTGTTGCATGTGTTCAGATTATGAAGCAGCGTACCACAATAGACAGAATTACAAATCAACCAGTCTAATTATCCATGGTATTGTCTAGCGGAACAATCCGGGTCCTGTCCCGCACTTATACATCTTATGGAAGGCTTTGTTCACAGGTGAGATCCGCCTCCTGAAGAAGTCATGATACTTGGGGGTCCTTCACCCACTACAGGGAAGACGAGGGAACAGCAGGACATGGGGATGTCAGAGCCTGGTAAGGTCCTATTACACATAGAGTATATCTACCAAACAAACCAGGCAGATATCTGTCCATGTAACAGACCCAGTGATCAGCATTTGCTCACTCGTCGGCTGATCGCTGTCTTTTAACCTGTCATAAAATAATCTTCTGTCAGCCTCACATCTCTCTGTGTAATAAGATCATCCAGCCTTCTAATAGGGTTGGTAGATGAGCGCCGATCTAGCAGATAGAACATGGCTCAGGCCACGTAATATGGCCTTTAGTCCCTGCTATCTGTCTGTAAAGGTAACTGAAGCTATTGTGGTGCGTTACTGGGCTGTACAACAACAATGCTGACACTTGGGGTACAGGACACTGACACTTGGGGTACAGGATAATGACACGCTGACACTTAGGGTACAGGATAATGACACGCTGTCACTTGGGGTACAGGATAATGACCCTGACACTTGGGGTACAGGATAATGACACGCTGACACTTGGGGTACAGGACACCGACACTTGGGATATAGGATAATGACACGCTGACACTTAGGGTACAGGATGCTGACACTTAGGGTACAGGATAATGACACACTGACACTTGGGGTACAGGATAATGACACTGACACTTGGGGTACAGGATAATGACATGCTGACACGTGGGGTACAGGATAATGACACACTGACACTTGGGGTACAGGATAATGACACCTGGGGTACAGGATAATGACACACTGACACTTAGGTACAGGACAATGACACTGACACTTGGGGTACAGGACAATGACACGCTGACACCTGGGGTACAGCATATTGACACTTGGGGTACAGGATAGTGACACACTGACACTTGAGGTACAGGATTATGACACCCTGACACTTAGAGTACAGGACAATGACACGCTGACACTTGGGGTACAGGATAATGACACACTGAAATTTGGGGTACAGGATAGTGACACACTAACATTTGGGTTACAGGATAACTGCACACTGAATCTTGGTGTGGTATCCCACCACAGGTGTTATTAGTTTTCACACCCCTCGCAAAAGTCTATACTTCAAGTAAGCATGGTAATGAAGTAGTACCTAAGTTTTACCACAAGATGTCACTGTTATCTGTATATGCACTTATGTATTGCACAGCTGTAGTGAACAAGGCGTTATTGTTTGTTGTAATCTGCGCACTAATGAGAGCTGTTCTATCTTTTCACTTATCTCTATCCTTTTTTCTCTTTACACTGTCTTCTCCACCACTCACAGGGGCATTACACCTCCTGTAGGAAGTTGTCACATGGGGAGAGAAAGTGCACGCCTACAGTGAGTCTTACCCAAGTCTTGATGGAGAGAGGACTCAAGAAAAGATGGTCCCTGCTGTAGTCCAGCTGGGCCCTGGCTTTGCCTGGTCCCCCCTCAAGTCCAGTCTAGTGTAGTGTGTGGTAGTGGATAGACGCACATGGGAGACACAGAGACTTTTTCTTCAAAAACTATACCTATTCCTAGTACGCAGTGCTAAGCTACTTAGAAGAGGACAAGTGAACACCCCAACCCCCAGTAAACACTTCTAAAAGCGCAGGTGTAACCAGGTAATTTGGCCACCTTGTTCAACTCAGGTAACAAGGTCTAGGGCTTGTGTCACCCTAGTAGGACGGGTCACCTGACACTGTAGGGCAACAGGTGGTATAACGACAGTAAAGGTCAAAACACGGGCACAAGTATACTTGTATTTTCAAGTACTGTATTCTTCAGTATTGTACTTCTTCTTCTTCTTCTAAAGTTCCGGCAGAGCACATTTTTTCCCTGAGTTGGGACTCTTGGTAAAAACTCTCCACTACTCTGAACTCTCAGCACAGACTCCTCTCTACTGTTCTCAGTTCACTCTACTTCTCAGCACGCGACCAAGTTAGCTCAGCTCTTCTAGTCTAAAGGTTCTTAGCGCAGATTCTGTTCTGTCACGTCTATGGTCTGCTACTGTACAAAGTATTTTCACAGTAAGAAGATTTTATTTATGGTAACAGGACTCAGTGATTATTGTTCTGGCACCTACACAGTCACTACTCCATCCTTGGGTCATCTCCCCTTTCTGTGGGTGGCGGTACCGATAGTCCGGGTGGGTCGCAGCTCCATTCCGGACCACCGTGATAAGTGTGCCCAACTGGAACTGGCGTCACAACAGTACATCCACTGGCTGAGCTATACTCCGACCAACCACCATAGAAGTGGCATCATACATTACCATCTAGCAAGTGACCGGTCGAGCACACACCATATTGGGGTAAAGCATAATGACACACTGACACTTGGGGTACATGATAGTGACACTGACACTTGGGGTAGAGGATAATGACACTGACACTTGGGGTACAGGATAATGACACTGACACTTGGGGTACCCCCAACCCCCGTGTGCAGTTGTTGCTAAGCAAAAGCAGTGTGTGTATTATGGCACCTGGCCCGGACCACCATGATGATTTCTTGCAGCTACAATTCATCTCTTCTAAACCTGCCAGACAAACATCTTAGGCTCCGCACTTTTACAACAACTTTCACTTTTTTGTGTCATGTAGATATGTGGGTTGCCCCCTGTATGTAGGATGCCCTGCTGGGTCCCCATATAGTAATAATGTCCCCTGCTGGGCTCTCCATATAATAAAAATGTCCCCTGCTGTGCCCTCCATATAGTAATAATGTCCACTAGTAATAATACTTCCCGCTCAGCGCTCATCTAGTAAAAATGTCCCCCTGCTCTGCTGTGTCCCATATAGTAATAATGCCCCCTGCTGTGCCTCACTATAGTAATAATGTCTGCTGTGCCTCCATATAGTAATAATGTCTCCTGCTGTGTCCTCTATATAGTAATAATGCCCCTGCTGTGTCCCCATATAGTAATATTGCCTCCTGATGTGTTCCTTAATATAGTAATAATTCCCAGCTGTGCCCCCACAGTAACTGCCCTCTGTCTGCCTGTGTCCCCAAAGTAATAATGCCCCCTTCCCTGCTGTGCCCACACAGTCACTGCCTCCTGTCTGGCTGTGTACCCATAGTAATAATGCCCCCTTCCCTGACACGCTGACACTTGGGGTACAGGACACTGACACTTGGGGTACAGGACAATGACACACTGACACTTGGGGTACAGAACAATGACATGCTGACACTTGGGGTACAGGATAATGACACGCTAACACTTGGGGTACAGGACACTGACACGCTGACACTTGGGGTACAGGATAATGACACGCTGACACTTGGGGTACAGAACAATGACATGCTGACACTTGGGGTACAGGATAATGACACGCTGACACTTGGGGTACAGGACAATGACACGCTGACACTTGGGGTACAGGACAATGACACACTGACACTTGGGGTACAGGGTAATGACACGCTGACACTTGGGGTACAGGACAATGACACACTGACACTTGGGGTACAGGGTAATGACACGCTGACACTTGGGGTACAGGATAATAACACGCTGACACTTGGGGTACAGGATAATGACACTCTGACACTTGGGGTACAGGACACTGACACTTGGGGTACAGGACACTGACACGCTGACACTTGGGGTACAGGACAATGACACACTGACACTTGGGGTACAGGGTAATGACACGCTGACACTTGGGGTACAGAACAATGACACACTGACACTTGGGGTACAGGGTAATGACACGCTGACACTTGGGGTACAGGATAATAACACGCTGACACTTGGGGTACAGGATAATGACACTCTAAAACTTGGGGTACAGGACACTGACACTTGGGGTACAGGACACTGACACGCTGACACTTGGGGTACAGGACAATGACACGCTGACACTTGGGGTACAGGATAATGACACTGACACTTGGGGTAGAGGACACTGACACGCTGACACTTGGGGTACAGGATAATAACACTCTGACACTTGGGGTATAGGATAATGACACTTGGGGTACAGGACACATACTTGGGGTACAGGACAATGACACGCTGACCCTTGGGGTACGGGATAGTGACACGCTGACACTTGGGGTACAGGGTAATGACACTCTGACACTTGGGGTACAGGATAAAAACACGCTGACACGGGGTACAGGACACTGACACTTGGGGTACAGGATAATGACACTTGGGGTACAGGACACTTACACTTGGGGTACAGGACACTGACACTCTGACACTTGGGGTATAGGACAATGACACGCTGACACTTGGGGTACAGGACACTGACACTTGGGGTACAGGACACTGACACTTGGGGTACAGGGTAATGACACACTGACACTTGGGGTACAGGACACTGACACTTGGGGTACAGGACACTGACACTTGGGGTACAGGATAATGACACTGACACGCTGACACTTTGGGTACAGGATAATAACACGCTGACACTTGGGGTACAGGGTAATAACACGCTGACACTTGGGGTACAGGATAATAACACGCTGACACTTGGGGTACAGGGTAATAACACGCTGACACTTGGGGTACAGGGTAATAATCATGCTGTAATATAACACTTCTATACTTTCCATTATAGAAAATTACAACTTTTCAACCAAAACTTTCAACCTTTTACAGTCAAGTTTAAGGGTTTTAGTTGATGGTACAGACAGAACAGTCGTCATTCCCCCTTGTATCCTTCCGGACATAACCGCCACCCCGGTCCGGGTTCAGTCGGGGGGTCTGGCCCATTTACAGAAGTCACTTAGTATGAAGAAATGTCAACATTTAGTGATAAAACATTCACCACTCATCAAACCTATAAGAAATCATTGCTGCTTCTGACCTTGTGATGTGTGAACATGAAGGATGAATTGATCGCCGGCATGTCACATTGTTAGGCGACCAAGTGATGCATTTAGCTCAATGATTTAGGGTCCTATGTAACTACTATTAGGTCGCCTCCATCAATCATATTAGCAATCACTAATACTAATATCTGCTCGTGTGAATAGGCCCCTAGAAGCTGATCCCATCTGTCATGCAGCAGTTTTCTTTGAGAGGACCATGAAATTTCGCATGACACGGACTCTCGTACAGATCAGACGACACATTTACACTAATGGTGGTATTCATCTTTGGGATAATAAGAGGAACAAGGTACGAGTGAGTGTTCTGCATTAGCCCAGTGCGACCCCCCTCCACAGAAGAATGAGTGGTATTTCAGAGATGATGTGATGACTCCCCCCCCCCCCCCTCATATGTCTCTTTATATAGGGAGGAATAAGAGACTCAGTTACAGATCTGATACGAGACTCCAGGCTGAACACAGGGGTGGAGGCTACAGCAGTTATAGACCCCCATCCTCCAATACAGAACCTGAGGACACATCTGCCCCTACAGCTCCTCATCTCATACAATCTTGGCCAGTCCAGGAGGACACATCTGCCCCTACAGCTCCTCATTTCGCACCATCTTGGCCAGTCCAGGAGGACACATCTGCCCCTACAGCTCCTCATTTTGCACCATCTTGACCAGTCCAGGAGGACACATCTGCCCCTACAACTCCTCATCTCGTACCATCTTGACCAGTCCAAGAGGATACATCTGCCCCTACAACTCCTCATCTTGTACCATCTTGACCAGTCCAGGAGGACATTTCTGCCCCTACAGCTCCTTATCTCGCACCATCTTGACCAGTCCAGGAGGACACATCTGCCCCTACAGCTCCTTATTTCGCACCATCTTGACCAGTCCAGGAGGACATATCTGTCCCAACAGCTCCTCATCTTGTATCTTCTTGACCAATCCAGGAGGGCACATCTGCCCCTACAGCTTATTTCGTACCATCTTGACCAGTCCAGGAGAACACTTGTACTGGTAGACTATGAGTTGGCCAATAAGCCCAATCTGCTGTTGGTTTCTTGGAACCCTACTTCTAGCTTCACCCCACCCAGGGACATCCTGGTACAAGCACTCTGCAAGTCCCAGGTACCACACCGTGGGCAGAGCCTCCGGACTCCTCATAGGGGTTCGCCGCTCACCTTACTTATGGAGAAGAGATGCTAAGGTGGACCCCTGGCAGGGAGCAAAAGAGGAGGCAGGGTTATTACAGACACCCTGGAGTGGGGAAAGGGTAGGGGTGCAGTTGTCTCCTGATCCAGGAGAGCAGAGGTTAATTCATAAACTGATCCAAGACAAGAGAAGTCTTCAAGAAAGTCAAGATGATAAGGGTCTGGAGCAAGGATCCTGGATGTATAGTGACCGGGGAGAAGAGAGAAGTCTCGAGGACCAAAGCCAGACGACCAGGTACCCAGAGGGGGAGGAGGAAAGAAGAAATCTAGAGGGGCAAATGTTGGTCAATGTGGGGCCAGGAGAAAGAAAGAGGAGCCCAGAAGAGACTTGGGTCACCATGGAGCCAGGTGATGTAGTTAGAAGTCTGGAAGATGGGCAAATAAAGGTGAGGAACACGGACAGACACATGAGGAGCTCCATGGAGTCTGTCCAAGAGAGAAGACCCAGCAGAGAGGACATCCTGACCATGTTCCTTCATCTACAGGAAGAGAACAGGTCACATCCCCAGCCATGGAGAACACCAGCTGCCAAAGACAAGCAGGTAACATTCATTTAAGGGTGACAATTCTGGGTGGCAACCGATATGGTAACACCATGGATATTACTCAGCTTTCCCAGGCTCCTAAATAATTTGCCCCCAACTTTTCATGAAGCAGATCTGACTGAACAGATTTCGTTTATAGAAACAGCGCCGCTCTTGTCTATAGGCTGTGTCTGGTATTGCAGTATTTACTGTTATAAGGCTGAGGTGCAATACCAAACTCAGCCTATAGACAATAGTGGCACTGTTTCTGTCTATAGAGAGTCACATAAACAAGTAGCTGAGTTAAATGTGTTAGATGCAGCAGCACTGTTTATTATACAGTTACCTCTATTAAGTTACGGCTAAATGACAAATTCGACTCGGCTACATCTTGCTAGTATCAACACTGCTACATCTCTTTGGTATCTTGTTTATATTGCTGTATTTCATGTCATATGATTAGATAATACAGTGCGTACTCTGCTTAGATACATAGAATCACTAGCTGAGTTACACCTAAATTACTATAATAACACATAATTACAGTATTACATTACATAGAGTAAATATATAGGGAAGTAGAGCAGCAGTTACAGTGGCTCAGTGAGCAAAGGCAGGCATGATATTGGTACAATGAAAAGTGATAGTAAAGGTACAATGTGATATTTGTATTATAGAGTCCATAAGAACAGGAATGTGGCTGGTACAGTAAGTAAGGAACATAATGTTGGTGCAGTGAGGAAAAATGATTGTGATACAGTATAAGGAAAAGGATGATGTATTAAGGAGAAACAACATTGAACAGCGCATATGTTGGAACAGTGAGAAAGTGCAGTGTTGGCATTAGCACAGTAGAATAGTGATAAAGTGAGAACGCTTTGATTATATGATGTTGGCACAGTGAGCAAGAGTACCTTTTAAAGCAGCACTAAGAGTACTAGTAACATCTTTACAGTTAGGAAGGTTAGTGATGGTGATAAAGTAATAGTACCTATAGTAGGAGTACAATGAGGAAAAGTACCTATAATAGTGGAAGAAATAGGAAGAGCTGGGTTTTTGGTACAGTGAGTAAGAACATTGATGTTGGTATGGTGAGAATGCGTATAATAGCATAATGGGCAAAATTGTTCCATTGAGGAGGAGATATAATGGTGCAGTGAGGGTGGGTACCTATAAAAGCGGTCTAGTGAGAAAGAGTAGCTATATAAGTGGTCTAGTGAGGAAGACCATCTATAATAGTGGTCCATCAAAGAAAATTACCTATATTATTGGTCTGGTGAGAAAGAGCACTAATATACTTACTATAATACTAGTAAGGAGGACTACCTATATAAGTGGTCCAGTGAGTAAGAGTATCTACGTACATGAAGATTTTTACTGACTCAATATGGAAGATCATTCATTAAATGCTGTGCAATGAGAAAGAGGATCGACATTAGTGGTTTGATAACATATGTTAGTGGTTCAGTGAAGAATAGTTCCTATAATATTGGTACAGTGAGGAAAAGCAGGGATTTTGGTGCATTGGGTAAAACAGTAATGTACAGTGAAGAAAAGTATATTCAATGGTGGTGAAGGGTCTCTATATCAGTGGCTTAGTGAGGAAGTGTACCTATAAAAGTGATACAGAGAAGACCATCATGTATAACAGTGGTTCAGTGAGGAAGAGTATTTGTATAAGCAAAGACAGATATTTTGAGTTTAAACAGTGATATTGGCACAGTGAGAAAGAACATCTATGATAGGGGGCAATAAGGGAAGAGTACCTATAATAGTGGTCAAGTGAGGAAGTGTACCTATAATAGTCATCCAGAGAGGAAAAGTACCTATAATAGTTGAACAGTGAGAAAGTGTACCTATAATAGTTGTACAGTGAGGATGTGTATCTATAATAGTGGTAAGGTGAGGAAGTGTACCTATAATAGTTATACAATAAGGAGGTGTTCCTCTAAAAGTGGTACAGTGAGGAAGTGTACCTATAATAGTGGTCTTGTAAGCATGTATACTTATAATAGTGGTCTAGTGATCATGTATACTTATAATAGTGGTCTAGTGATCATGTATAGTTATAATAGTGGTCTAGTGATCATGTATACTTATAATAGTGGTCTAGTGATCATGGATAGTTATAATAGTGGTCTAGTGATCATGTATACTTATAATAGTGGTCTAGTGATCATGTATACTTATAATAGTGGTCTAGTGATCATGAATAGTTATAATAGTGGGACACAGAGGAAGTGTACTTATTATAGTGGTCTAGTGAGCATGTGTACCTATAATAGTGGTCTAGTGATCATGTATACTTATAATAGTGGTCTAGTGATCATGTATACTTATAATAGTGGTCTAGTGATCATGAATAGTTATAATAGTGGTCTAGTGATCATGTATACTTATAATAGTGGTCTAGTGATCATGTATAATTATAATAGTGGTCTAGTGATCATGAATAGTTATAATAGTGGTCTAGTGATCATGTATACCTATAATAGTGGGACACAGAGGAAGTGTACTTATTATAGTGGTCTAGTGATAATGTGTACCTATAATAGTGGTCTAGTGATCATGTATACTTATAATAGTGGTCTAGTGATCATGTATAATTATAATAGTGGTCTAGTGATCATGAATAGTTATAATAGTGGTCTAGTGATCATGTATACCTATAATAGTGGGACACAGAGGAAGTGTACTTATTATAGTGGTCTAGTGATAATGTGTACCTATAATAGTGGTCTAGTGATCATGTATACTTATAATAGTGGTCTAGTGATCATGTATACTTATAATAGTGGTCTAGTGATCATGAATAGTTATAATAGTGGTCTAGTGATCATGTATACTTATAATAGTGGTCTAGTGATCATGAATAGTTATAATAGTGGTCTAGTGATCATGTATACTTATAATAGTGGTCTAGTGATCATGAATAGTTATAATAGTGGTCTAGTGATCATGTATACCTATAATAGTGGGACACAGAGGAAGTGTACTTATAGTGGTCTAGTGAGCATGTGTACCTATAATAGTGGTACAGTAAAGAAGTATACCTATAATAGTTATACAATGAGGAAGTGTTCCTATAATAGTGATACAGTGAGGAAGTGTACCTATAGTAGTGGTCTAGAAAGCATGTATACTTATAATAGTGGTATAGTGAGGAAGTGTACCTATAATAGTGGTCTAGTAAGCATGTATACTTTTAATAGTGGTCCAGTGATCATGTATACTTAAAATAGAGGTACAGTGAGGAAGTGTACCCATAATAGTGGTCTAGTGATCATGTATACTTATAATAGGTGGACAAAAAGGAAGTGTACTTATGATAGTGGTCTAGTGAGCATGTGTACTTATAATAGTGGTACAGTGAGGAAGTGTACCCACAATATTAGACCTGTGAGAAGTACCAGTAATAGTGGTCCAGTGAGCCTGTGTACTTATAGTAGTGGTACAGTGAGGAAGTAACAGGCATCATTTATAGTATATAACACCCCCAGCCTCCTCATCCTCATCAGGTTTGTATATTATCCTGTGATGAACCTGAGCTCTGCCCCCCACACCGTATAGCGCTGTCTATGGATGAGCTGCAATCTGTTTTCATAGACTTCTGGTTAGCAGACTGCAATGTGACAGATGATGCACCAGGGAGCTCTGGATGTCTCGGCCTTATAGTAATTGATGCCTCTTTATACTTGATGTATTGTAATGAGCTGCGGGGATCGCTGGAGAATAATCTGTGGGATGATGAAATGATCAGAGTAGTATTACAGGGAACCATTTATCTCCATACACTGGGATCATCTCCACTAGTCTCCAGTGACACCATTAGTCTACAGCTACAAGGATCAGACAACCTGTGCGTCTTGTAGCTTGTATGACCTACGTGATCTTATTTGATGGCTGTGGATCTGCCTCTTGCACAGATATCCACCGCAGGGGTGTACATGAGCTGGAGCAGCTTTCTCCTATACTTTGTGCTATTACCTGGTGATAACGATAGTAAATCAATCTTGTCACACCTCATAATTCGCCCGATCGTACGATTAACGATGTCGGAGTAACAATTTTTTTTTCATAACGATCAGAGTTTAAACAGTACGATATATCGTACGGAAAATTCGTTTTGCGATCGCTTAAGCCTATCTCACACATTGGTTAAATCGGCGAACGACTGTTTACACGGAACGATCTGCGAATTTTTTGCGAACGACGATTTGAGAACATTGTAAGATCAAAATGAACGATTTCTCATTCGCCGTTTGATCGTTCGCTGCATTTACACGTACGATTATCCTTCGAATGCGATCGTTATCGCGCAAATTCACATGATAATCGTTACGTCTAAACGCAGCATAAGGCCATGTTCACACAACGTAAATTATTAATCACGGCTGTTGTTGTCGATTTGGGGGAATCCTGTCCGGAGTGTATACATATAGGCTATGTTCACAATACGTATATGTCCGGTCGCATATTTTACGTGTGAAACTCCGGCCAGGGATTTACGCAAGTTGCGGCCGGCTACGTACGGTCCGCGAACTTACGCCTGTAGTCTACTTACGCTTCCCCAGCGCCGTACGTAGCGATCTGACAGCTGTCTTTTACTTGGATATCTTCGGCTAGCCCCGGACACCCCACAGAACCTTTTGGATCGGCAAATCAAAGTGCAAAAATGAAGAAATCACCACTCCGTACGGGACCGCATGTTACGCTACGGGCGTAAGTTACAGCATTTTTGACCTGAAACAATGGTCTCGTTCATTTTTTAACGGCGCTGCATACGATCCGCTCGTAAGTTCTTAAGTAGTGTGAACGGTGCAGCCGTAGATCGTATACTTTCCATTGTACGCAATCTACGTAAATCTCCGGCCGCTTATTCACGGAACGCGCTACGGCCGGAAACTTACGTAGTGTGAACATAGCCATAGGGGGCGAGTTATCAAACATAGTGTAAAGTGAAACTGGCTCAGTTGGCCCTAGCAACCAATCAGATTCTACTTTTCATTCCTCACAGATTCTTTCTAAAATGAAAAGTGGAATCTGATTGGTTGCTAGGGCCAACTGAGCCAGTTTCACTTTATACCATGTTTGATAAATCTCCCCCAGAGTATACACTCCAGACAGGATGCCTAGCGGCGCCGCAGACAACTGAGATGTCAATGAATAGCGGCCGCAGAGAACCTGTCAGGGGACAGAATGAGTGTGCGGCTCCAGCCGTATGCTCCATTGTGTGCAGCAGTGAATTTGGATGCAGGCACGCACGGATGCGCCCGCATCTGAATAAAACAGCAGTGAAGATAATCCGGCCGGTACTGCATTATTGGCCTGGATGATCTTTAACCAGTGTCAGACTGGGCCACCGGGGGACCGGGGAATTCCCCGGTGGGCCCCGAGCAGGAGTAGGCCCCGCCCCCCAGTCAGGGGACACAGGGCTGGAGACCACAAGAATGTGGTCTCCACCCAGTAAGCCCAGCGGGGGCCCCCGTGCTCCTAGGGGGCCCACTCAGCCGCCGATTGCCGCACCTTCCCTTTTAACTGGAAGCGATCGAAACGATCGCTTCCAGTTAAATGTAGCAGTGTTCCGATTGACAGGGCAAGAAGCCATTGGCTTCCCGCCCTGTCAATCACTCTTGTGACCGCAAGCAGCTTCTTGCTTGCGGTCACAAGCGTGGTGCTGCCGCCGCCTCCCGTGACAGATGAGCAGCTGCTGGTCCCGGGCAGCGTCATCACCAGAGAGCTCCGTGCGCAGTGCGGCAGCGGGGACTTCCGGTTCACGTAACGCATACCGGAAGTCCCAGCCGCTGCGGTGCACACAAAGCTCTCTGGTGGTGATGCTGCCAGGACCAGGAGCTGCTCGTCTGTCGGGGAAGAGAAGAAGAGGCCCGCGACCGTCAGGGGAGCGTGGTGACAGGTGAGTTGGGTTTTGTTGTTTTTTACCAGCACTGGGGGCTATAGGGGAGGGAGGGGGATGGCCAGCACTGGGTGCTATAGGGGGGATGGCCAGCACTGGGGGCTATAGGGGGGATGGCCAGCACTGGGGGCTATAGGGGAGGGAGGGGGATGGCCAGCACTGGGGGCTATAGGGGGGATGGCCAGCACTGGGGGCTATAGGGGGGATGGCCAGCACTGGGGGCTATAGGGGGGATGGCCAGCACTGGGGGCTATAGGGGAGGGAGGGGGATGGCCAGCACTGGGGGCTATAGGGGGGATGGCCAGCACTGGGGGCTATAGGGGGGATGGCCAGCACTGGGGGCTATAGGGGGGATGGCCAGCACTGGGGGCTATAGGGGGGATGGCCAGCACTGGGGGCTATAGGGGAGGGAGGGGGATGGCCAGCACTGGGGGCTATAGGGGGGATGGCCAGCACTGGGGGCTATAGGGGGGATGGCCAGCACTGGGGGCTATAGGGGAGGGAGGGGGATGGCCAGCACTGGGGGCTATAGGGGAGGGAGGGGGGTTGGATGGCCAGCACTGGGGGCTATAGGGGAGGGAGGGGGGGGGGGATGGCCAGCACTGGGGACTATAGGGGAGGGAGGGGGGGGGGGATGGCCAGCACTGGGGACTATAGGGGAGGGAGGGGGATGGCCAGCACTGGGGGCTATAGGGGAGGGAGGGGGGGGGATGGCCAGCACTGGGGGCTATAGGGGAGGGAGGGGGATGGCCAGCACTGGGGGCTATAGGGGAGGGAGGGGGGGGTGGATGGCCAGCACTGGGGGCTATAGGGGAGGGAGGGGGGGGGGGGATGGCCAGCACTGGGGACTATAGGGGAGGGAGGGGGATGGCCAGCACTGGGGGCTATAGGGGAGGGAGGGGGATGGCCAGCACTGGGGGCTATAGGGGAGGGAGGGGGATGGCCAGCACTGGGGGCTATAGGGGAGGGAGGGGGGGTGGATGGCCAGCACTGAGGGCTATAGGGGAGGGAGGGGGATGGCCAGCACTGGGGGCTATAGGGGAGGGAGGGGGGGGGTGGATGGCCAGCACTGGGGGCTATAGGGGAGGGAGGGGGGGTGATGGCCAGCACTGGGGGCTATAGGGGAGGGAGGGGGATGGCCAGCACTGGGGGCTATAGGGGAGGGAGGGGGGGTGGATGGCCAGCACTGGGGGCTATAGGGGGGGGGAGGGAGGGGGGGGGGATGGCCAGCACTGGGGGCTATAGAGGAGGGAGGGGGATGGCCAGCACTGGGGGCTATAGGGGAGGGAGGGGGATGGCCAGCACTGGGGGCTATAGGGGGGATGGCCAGCACTGGGGGCTATAGGGGGGGATGGACAACATAAGGGGGGCTATAGGGGGGGATGGACAACATAAGGGGGGCTATAGGGGGGATGGAAAACATAAGGGGGGCTATGGAGGGGATGGGCAACATAAGGGGGCTATGGGGGGATGGAAAACATAAGGGGGGCTATGGGGGGATAGACAACATAAGGGGGGCTATAGGGGGGATGGACAACATTAAGGGGGGGGCTATAGGGGGGATGGACAACATAAGGGGGCTATGGGGGGATAGACAACATAAGGGGGCTATGGGGGGATAGACAACATAAGGGGGCTTTAGGGGGGGATGGACAACATGAGGGGGGCTATATGGGGGAATGGACAACATGAGGGGCTATAGGGGGGAATGGACAACATGAGGGGGCTATATGGGGGAATGGACTACATAAGGGGGCTATCTATATTGAAGAAGGACAACATGGAGGGGCTATATATATGGGGATGGACAACATAAGGGGTCTACCTATATGGGGCATGGACAACACTGTAAGTTGTCTATATGGGGGACTGAACAAAGGACCATCTATAAGGTGCCTACACAGAGGGGACCATATACTATAAGGGAGATATATACACATAGAGTCAGGGCTACCCACTAAATGAGGGCATAAAGGGGCTAATACAGATGTGCAGTGTGTATAGAGATGAGGATGGTGACAGAGTGAGGAACCTAATATATTTCTCTGGCAGATTCTGTGGATTCGTGGCTCATAGAAGTTCTCATAACGGCCCAGGACAGATGGAGAAGAAGAAGAAGAGGGAAGAACTCTGAATAGAGAAGACGTCCCCTGTGAGTCACCTGCTATAACTGCACTGTAATGTATATGGTGTACAGAACCTGTGTAGAGCTGCGTCTACCTCTATATGACTGGATGAGGTGATGGTGATCTGTGTACAGAGGATTATTCAGTAGCAGCGGCGGTGTTAGTCAGTATGTGGTGGTGTTAGTCAGTAGCAGTGGTGATGTGAGTCAGTATGTGGTGGTGTTAGTCAGTAGCAGCGGTGGGGTTAGTCAGTATGTGGTGGTGTTAGTCAGTATGTGATGGTATTAGTCAGTATGTGGTGGTGTTAGTCAGTATGTGGTGGTGTTAGTCAGTATGTGATGGTATTAGTCAGTATGTGGTGGTATTTGTTACTTGTAATCTGGTGCAGTGTTCATTGGTCTTAGTATACTGGTTCTGGTCAGTAACAATATGGTGGAGATGGTATTGGTTGGTATTATTGGTAATATTGGTATACAGGATCTGGTCAGTAACAGTATGGCAGTAATATGTGTGGGGATGTTTGCTCTTTATATACTGGTGTTATTGGTAGCATACGGTAGTATACAGTGTTATCATGCAAAGAAAATTGTCTTAGAGCCCAATTACATCGGCCAATTATCGGTAACAAGCGCTCCTAGGAAGCCCCATGTAACAGTGCCAGAGATCAGCTGACAAATGCCCCATAGTTGGCTGATTAGATCTTTTGTGCGGGTGTAATAATCATTGCTGTCGGCCGCACATCTCTATATACTGCCTCCTATCACGCCGTGTAACTGGACCCTTATTAATGTTACCATAGATAAGTATAGTGGCAGAAGGGTGGGCCCCAAGAAGGATTTCCCCTGGTGGGCCCAAGGACTCCAGTCCGACACTGTCTTTAACACTGGGCATTCTGTGACCCGGCCGTCTTACGCCATGTGAACATGGCCTTATAGTGATCGGTGGGGGTCCAGCTGCTGAGACCACTACCCATCACTAGAACTTAGGGATAGAGCAACTCAAGAAAAGCCAATACATGGAGTATGGAGGCCCTGACAGTCACTATGCATCTCTATGAAGCAATAAAGCACTTGCCTCTTCATCAGCCAGAACCTTACTGATCACAGCATCTAAATCAGTGCTTCCCAATTCCAGTCCTCGTAGCCAGGTTCGGACTGGCCCACAGGGGAGCAGGGAAATCCCCCGGTGGGCCCTACCTCTTAGTGGGCCCCTAAACAAGACGTGGGCTTTCCTGGTTAGCAGCTCCAGGATGACATATAAGAATTGATGCTGGTTATAACTGGTGTATTTAGGGTGGGTGTCTAGAATCAAATCCCCTGGTGGGCCCAAGGTACCCCATTCCGACACTGCTTATTGCCCACCAACAGGTCATGTTTTGAGGATTCCCTTAGTATGTCACAGGTGATATAATTATCCTCAGTGCATCAGGTATTACCACCGGTGTTCTCTGTATGGGATATTCTCAAACATGACCTGTTGGTGAGGCCTGAGGACTGGAATTGAGGAGCTCTTGTCTAAATAAAATTTTAGATACAGGGCCCAATTACACAAAGATTATCGTGCGAAAAATCGTTATAGCGTTCGAATTTAAGCAATAATCTTTCCATGTGTGTGAAGACGACGACCAAACGACTAATGAACATTCATTCATGTGTCGCTGATCGCGCCTTTTGAGCCAACGATAAAATCATTGTTAATCGTTCGCAAATCTTTCTGTACGTGTTGGCATCATTCGTTTGTAGTTATGACCATTCGTAAATTAAAGTATAGAAACGATCATAATTGTAATCATTCCCTGTATTATAGTTAATTTTTTTTAGGTCATTTGTCGATAATTGGTGAAAATCACTTTGTCTAATAGGACCCTTAGGTTACATTCACATGTTCCGTAGTTTATCCATTATACAGATAAGTAACCATTTTAAACCATTCTCCCTTATTTGAAGGGATAGTTCACCAACAATTTTCTTATTTTAAATCAGCTGGTGCCAGAGATTTGTAATTTACTTCAATTAAAAAAATCTCAAGTCTTCCAGTACTTATCAGCTGGGGTTTGTCCTGCAAGAAGTGGTGTATTCTTTCTAGTCTGACATAGTTCTCTCCGCTGTCAAATGACAAATCTCTGCCACTTTCTGACTCCAGTTGATTTGAAAGAAAAAATAAATGGTGAAGTATCCCTTTAACTATCACCTTCCAAAAAATCTACGGATTATGGATGCATTACGGACATTTTTTTGGCGGATTATGGACGATTGCAGATATCATATATGGTTTTGAAAAATTACTGAATGTGTGACTGTAGCCTTAGATCTGTACAGTGAATGAGCCATTGGATGTAAACTAGAATGTTCCTATTCACTTACAGCAAGCAGTGATGAAATGAACACAAAGGGGGATTTATCAAACATGATGTAAAGTGAAACTGGCTCAGTTGCCCCTAGCAACCAATCAGATTCCACCTTTCATTCCTCACAAACTCTTTTGAAAATGAAAGGTGGAATCTGATTGGTTGCTAGGGGCAACTGAGCCAGTTTCACTTTACACCATGTTTGATAAATCTCCCCCTTTAAAGTGTACAACTATGTCCTTTACACCATATCTATCTGTCTCCGCAGCCATTTTATTCCAAGTCCAAGACTTCAGAGTGGGTTAGCTGTGACGACTTCCCACTGATCTCCTACAAGGTCTTGTGCCGAGCCAGACTGCGCTCCCTGTCTCACACACAGCCGCGGCCTGCAGACCCCGCCGCTGATTTATGAACTCAAAGCAAGAAAGAGTCACACGGATATCGATCTCCAGGCTGTTATGGGCTTTCCATCAATCATCTATGATAGGCCATCGCTCCGGGCGATCACCAAGGAGCCTCATCATCTATAGAGCTACCCCTCCAAGTCCACATCATAGCCCACATCCGATAATCCATATGTACATTAACACATTTCAGAACTGATCTCGGAGTCACCAGCGGCTTTGAGATTGTGTATTGCTTTGGCTTTTTTCACTCATGTTCCCTAGATCGACAATAAAGCTGTTTTTTGTTGGTTCAGCAGAATACATATATATTGGATTTCTAGAAATAAAAGATAAACTTAATCGCCGCTTCTGTTTTCTAATCTAAGATGAAGAATTGCTTGATATATCTTCATATATATATATATATATATATATATATATATATTCCTAGTGAGAACACATGTATGCTCTGAGCTGAAGAATTCTTTGATATATCTTCATATATATCTCTTCCTATTCAGAACACATGCTTAGAGCTAAACGTGCGTGTATATAAGAGAATGGGAGCCAATGCCAACAGTCTTAGCACAATTGGAAATCCTAAAGGGATTTCCGGCAAGAATAAAATTTATTCTGAAAGTTATACAAATTTGTAATTTACTTCTATTTAAAAAATCCCCAGTCTTCCAGTACTTATCAGCTGCTGTATGTCCTGCAGGAAGTGGTGTATTCTTTGCAGTCTGACACAGTGCTCTCTGCTGCCACCTCTGTCCATGTCAGGAACTGTCCAGAGCAGGAGAGGTTTTCTCTGGGGATTTGCTGCTGCTCTGGACAGTTTCTGACATGGACAGAGGTGGCAGCAGAGAGCACTGTGTCAGACTGGAAAAATACACCACTTCCTGGAGGACATACAGCAGCTGATAAGTACTGGAAGACTGGAGATTTTTATATAGAAGTTAATTACAAATCTGTATAACATGCTAAAAGCAGTTGATTTGAAAGAAAGAAAAATTTGCCAGAGTACCCCTTTAATGAGTATGGCCGCCTCCCAATTCTTAACAATAGCAGACGTTGGTGGAGCGAAAGATCAGGCATGTTGGAGTTCAGCTGCCCAACTCTTTTGTTCTCAGAGTTGTCCCTATCCCAAAGGCACCCAGACTGAGCATGCATTACAGATGAGCAAACCTCGATCACGCTGAGGTTCGTCTGAACCATCTCAATTTGATTATTAGTGGCTGAAGAAGCTGGATACAGTGATAGGATGTATCCATGTTTTCCAGGACTCCCTAGGGATGCATCCAACTTCTCCAGCTGCGGGCAATCAAATGCAAAGTGTTCCGGATCGGACAAATCTGATCATGATTGAGGTTCACTCATCTCTAGCATGCATATATGTAGAGGGATCAGGAGGGATAACTGTCGATTGAATAAGCATTTACAAAGCTATCATGTGCATGGCCAGCTTTAGGAGACTCATGTGCCCCTGTTCCACATAAAGGGAAAGTACTACTATAACTTATAGCCTATACCAGAGACAGGGGACTTTCGGCCCTCCAGCTGTTGCAAAACAACAATTCCCATCATGCCTGGACAACCAAAGCTTCTCTTCGGCTGTCCAGGCATGATGGGAACTGTAATTTTGCAACAGCTGGAGAGCCGAAGGTGTCCCATCCCTGGTCTATACCATCAAAATAAAACTCAATATGAGTGATACAGATAAGATATCATATATTTACAAGTATAAAAAGGAGAGGGCCATGAACGATATGATACAAGTACAACAAGACAAATGCATTACACTATCATCAGCAGAAGGGGGTCCAGTCTCTTCCGAGTCTTACACAAATTTTACAATGTTCTGAGAATATTCTCTTTCCATAGATTACACTGCAAGAAAACAGAATACAGGTTATGTGTGAATAAAGGCAACTAACCCAGCAAAAAAGCTGAATACCAGGGGTCTGGCTGCTGAAGCTGTAAGAACTGATAACCTGATAGTTACCACTGACCACAAAAGATGCTGCTTCTTTTAGTAGAGAGAAGGGCACCATGTTGGGTCAGCCCACCCCTATGGGCACTGTGAACCCAGTCAAGGCTCCATCTTTCCTAAACCAGAGGAAAATGGCCGAAGTGTCATGTTGCCCTTTTCCCCTTATAGGAATGATGCAAACAAGCTCTGATACCTCCTGTGTCCGCAGGCTGCTTTGATCTTCTATTGATAAAAAGGGGAGAGCCAAGTTGGTTTGGGCCATCACCATCGGTGAGGCTTCATCTATCTATGTGTGTCCTATTAAACCAGGCAGTAATGGCGTAAGTGTCCCATTACCTTTCTTGTAATACGGAGGGGGCAGATATAAGTCCCCCTGTCCCAAAAAGCTGCTTTATGCTTTTCTTAATAAAAAACGGGCGCCATGTTGGTTTGGTCCTTTTCCATAGGTTGTGTGTACCTAGTCAATGTTCCATCCATCTATAAACTTACCAATTAACTCTCCAAATAGTAATAATACAAACAAGCACTGAGACCTCCTGTCCTGCCAAAAACCATCAGGTACATCGCTTAGGATTTTTTACATGAATGGATCAAAGCTGGTGCGGGGATGCTGGTGGCACGGTCCTTTTTTAAACTGCCGCCCAGTCCCTATGCACGACACTGGTCTATTACCGAGAACTGACCAGGCATAAAGAACTGGAGGTGGGCCAGTCGGCCCCCAGTGTGACAAAACCCCTTTCCTCAGTAACGTTGCTCCATTGATTCTAATGAAGACGCGTCACAGAGGGGAGATTGTCACACTGGGGGCCGGCAAGCCCACCCCAATGATTCATGCCCGGCCAGTGCTCGGGAATAGACTGGCACCGTGTGCGGGAACTGGGTGGCGGTTCAAAAAAAGGACCGTGCCACCAGCATCCCTGCACCAGCATCGAACCATTCATGTTAAAAAACCCTAAGCGATGTACCAGATAGTACATTCACTTTAACAAGTATGGAGTGTTATTTTAATTATTGGTGTGGGCTGCTAGTCTCTATATAGGAGTACAAACATGTAATGCTTGCGACCCCCAATGGATCAGAATAGCGGTGGTACGCAATATGGTCTTATGCATGTTGATAGCCATGGAGAAACTAACCTCTGCCATCAGAGTGGAATTCACCTCTGACCCCGGCCCAGGTACACTTTAAAGCGACTCTGTACCCACAATCTGACCCCCCCCCCAAACCGCTTGTACCTTCGGATATCTGCTTTTAATCCAAGATCTGTCCTGGGGTCCGTTCGGCAAGGGATGCAGTTATTGTCCTAAAAACAACTTTTAATCCTACAGCGCTGTGTCTAACGGCCGGGGCTTACATTTGTATATGCATTAGGCTGGCACATCCTCTCCGTCCTTCCTCCCCGCTCTCCTCATCATTAGGAATGATCCAGGAACATTTACTGCTATTTGAGCTTTGCACAGGTGTCTTAACGATCCAGCCCATGTTCATTATGCACACAGAAGGGGAATAGGAGGCAATCTGTCTGGAGCATTCCTAATGATGAGGAGGGTGGGGAGGAAGGACAGAGAGGTTGTGCCAGCCTAATGCATATACTAATGTAAGCCCCGGCCGTTAGACACAGCGCTGCCGGATTAAAAGTCGTTTTTAAAACAATAACTGCATCCTCTGCCAAACGGACCCCAGGACAGATCTTGGATTAAAAGCAGCTATCCGAAGGGACAAGTGGTTTGGGGGGGTCAGATTGTGGGTACAGAGTCACTTTAAGGACCCTGGAGATAGTAATCGCTGTAATCCATACATCTGGAGGACCTACCCCTCAGTTTAAAAAACAATGCTGTACAGGGGCTCATATTGGCTTGTAGACCACCCGAAATCCTTTCTGTGTAACATGGCGGTCGCTGATGAAAAGAAACTGCATTGAGTTTCCATTGGAAATAATGGGTGATGGGAGCTGCTGCCCGCAGAGATCCTTGAGCTTATAAGAAGCATTGAAGTCTCTTCCATTATAGATCGTCAGCTTGTCGAACAAACAGCTGTAAACCTCGTTCTCAACATCAAAGTCTGTGAAGGTGACTGTGAACTGTAACAAAACCACAAAAAAAGATGGATTAGATGTCTCCATGTAAACATCGCCATCCCATTTGTTCCTTCAGCTATGGAAGTCCCATAGTTGAAGGCTCAGCTTTAGTTTAGATCAGTTGGAGCCCTAGCTCATGGGTGGCCATCAATGACGAATCAATGTACAGATGAAACTGTGTCATTACCTGCGTATTGGTGGTAATATTCCAGTGACATTTAGCATTATTGGGGTAATTGTTGGGATAATTGGGAGAAGTGAAAACTCCTTCTGATCCTGTCAAGTTTCCTCCACAACCTGTAAAAACATTATCAATGCCTTATAAAGCCCGGACAATACAAAGAGATTTTGCAATGACTGTAGTAGAAAAAAATGGGCATCTTACCATTAAGAACAGTCTTGATGGCAGTTTCTGTAGTGGTAGTAGTTGTGCTGGTGGTTGATGTTGTGGTAGTAGTCGGGGTGGTGGACATTGTGGTTGTGGTTATAGTCACAGATGCAGTGGTAGTTGTGGTGCTAGAAGTTCTTGCGGTGGTGGCCCTAGGAAATCTCATAGGAGTTGTGGTGGTGGTTGTGGTAGGGTTAGTTGTGGTGCTCGGAGACAGGGCCGCCATCAGGGCAGTATTGGCGGTACAGTTGTCAGGGGCCCGGGCTCAGACTAAGATCAAAGGGGCCCGGCCAACCTGACAGCTGTAGCTGTACCGCACACAGTTCCCTCCTGTCTGTCCTGTCACAGTGCCCCCTCCTCGCTATCCCCGGGCCTCTCCCCCGCCCTCTTACTGCCTTCTCTGACTGCTTCCTCCTTCTCCTCATGTCGGGACAGAAGAGGAGAGGGCCCGGAGACGCTGTGAGGAGGAGGGGCCGAGAGCCCGGGCTGTGAGGGGGAGGGGCTCAGAGCTGTGAGGAGAGAAGCTGAGGACTGCACAGCATGGAGCTTCCCTGCACACACAGGTGCTCACAGTGTGTGAGTTTCTATGTCCCTGTAATGTGTATGTCTATTTAATGTCTCTGTGTGTGTGTGTTAGTATGGATGTAAGTATACAATGTGCATAAGTGTGTATATCTGTGTAAAGTGTGACTATAGGTATCGGTCAAACACGTTTGCATTACACATGGCATAATCTGCGAGCATATTCAAAGCAAATAAAGTAGCATGGGGGAGAGGGGGCCATCTATAAGGGGACAACATAGGGGAGAGGAGCACAACATAGGGGAGATGGATATTATAAAGGGACAACATTGGGGGAGAGGGGAACATCTATAAAGGGACAATATAGGGGGAGAGGGGGCCATCTATAAGAGGACAACATAGGAGGGGCCATCTATAGGGGGGGCAACATAGGGGACCATCTATTAGGGGACAACATGGGGGGCATCTATAAGGGGGACAGCATGGGGGGCTTCTATAAGGGGGGCAACATAAGGGGGCTATTTATAAGGAGGGGCGACAGAGAGGAGGGCCATATAATAAAATGGGATCACATAGAGTCAGCCTTCCCACTAAATGAGGGTGTAAAGGGGCCAATACAGATGTGCAGTATAGAGAGATGAGGATGGTGCCAGTGTGAGGAGCCTAATATGTTTTTCTGGCAGATTCTGTGGATTTGTGGCTCAGAGAAGGAGATGGAGAAGAAAATGAAAAGGGAAGAACTCCGATCAGAGAAGACGTCCCCTGTAAGTCACCTGATATAACTGTACTGTAATTTATATGGTGTACAGGACCTGTGTAGAGCTGAGTGTGTTGATGGCGTAGTGGTCGATCAAGAGGGGGCGGGCGGGGCTGGGGGCCCCAATCAAAAGTTTGCTATGGGGCCCAGCCATTTCTAGTTACACCCCTGAGGGGACCCCATGTACAACACATGTGAAACAACTGCACTAACATGTAGAGATTATCGGAGCAGTGCAGTCTCCATACTGAATAATCCTCCTCCTCATGTACGTGTCCTCCTCTCCACCAGCCCAGGCTGCTTCTCTCTCTACATGTGATCCCCCAGCTCACTTATAGAGCACAGTAATGGCAGCTATCTGTACAAGCAGTGATCAGCCATGCCTGCAGGGAGTATGTACACCAGGCCAAGCTATAGTGTGTAAGGTAAGAAGAGTAGAGCCATGAGGTGACATGGGACTCCAGGGAGTATGTACACCAGCCCTAGCTACAGTGTGTGAGGTAAGTGGGAGCAGTGCCATAAGGAGACATGGGACTGCAGGGAGTATGTACACCAGCCCCAGCTACAGTGTGTGAGGTAAGTGGGAGCAGCGCCATAAGGAGACATGGGACTCCAGGGAGTGTACACCAGCCCTAGCTACAGTGTGTGAGGTAAGTGGGAGCAGTGCCATAAGAAGACATGGGACTGCAGGGAGTGTACACTGCCCCATATACAGTGTGGGAGCAGTGCCATAAGAAGACATGTTGGCTGCAGGGAGTGTACACCAGCCCCAGCTACAGGGATCCCTGAGGTAATACTGATCCCATACATAATATATTAGCTAATACTACACTATTATATGATAGCTGAGGTGAATGTGATCACATAAGTCTCATATGACATGCTAAACCCCAATATTATACCCCCTGAGGCTGCAGACATGTTTTCCTCCAGATCGTCTTGTGAAATAGAGGAAGTGAGATAAAGACAGGAAGTTATATCTATTCCTAAACCCCACCCTGCTCATAGCAATACACTATATATACCCCACCCTGCTCATAGCAATACACTATATATACCCCACCCTGCTCATAGCAATACACTATATATACCCCACCCTGCTCATAGCAATACACTATATATACCCCACCCTGCTCATAGCAATACACTATATATACCCCACCCTGCTCATAGCAATGCACTATATATACCCCACCCTGCTCATACCAATATACTAGGCATATACTCCTCCCTCTTAAAGGGAACCATTCACCCCGTGGCCCCCGTTAGAAACAGACAAACAGTTACATAAAGGTCAATATACTTACCATATCGCTCCCGGTCCCGTCCCGGATCTCGTTGTTGACACGGAGAAATCGCCGATTCTTCTTCTCCCGCCCATTATGGTAATGAGCTGAGATGAGTCCAACGTCCATAGGAAACGACGGACGAGTCCAACTTATTCATGAGGTCCTCTTCTCGTCGCCGCCCATCCACGCCTCCTGGAACTTGATTGACGTCTTCAGTCTTCAGTCTCCTCACGAATTCCCGCGCAGGCGCCGTTGCGAAGGTCTCGTCATCTCTTCTGCGCCTGCGCGGTAAACAGGATACGTGCTTGTGACGTTCCTGTGTACCGCGCATGCGCGAAGTCCAACACGTCACTTCAGCTCTGACAATCGGCGCACGCGCAGTAAACATTGAAGCTGTGGAGCGGCTTCAATTGTGAACTGCGCATGCGCCGAAAACGACAGTCACGGCCCTGCGCGGGATCCGGCGAGAAGAAAGAAGACGAGGAGGAAGAAGACCCGGCGTCAATCAAGTGTCGGAGGCGGGGAGAAGGCTGGACTTCGGGCCGGTGGCGCTCATTACCATAATGGGCGCGAGAAGAAGAATCGGCGATTTCTCCGTGTCAACAACGAGATCCGGGACGGGACCGGGAGCGATATGGTAAGTATATTGACCTTTATGTAACTGTTTGTCTGTTTCTAACGGGGGCCACGGGGTGAATGGTTCCCTTTAAAGCAGAACCACCTGTGCTTAAATGTATAGCATTATACAGACAAGACTGCTTGGGCTATAGGTCCCCCCCCCTCCCAAAGTCATGTCCCCCTTTGCTTAGGGCTCTGGGGGAGTCTAGAGGGACATTTTTTTTATTTTACTAATAACATCAGCAATCTTCTAGTCCTATAGGTTTGGCTAAAGCTGGGCATAGACATAGTGTCTGAATGTCTGTAATGTCTTCCAGCACCTACACGCCCATTCACAGGTTGTATCACATATTACAGCTCAGCTCCATTGAAGTGGAGGGAGCTGAGCCATGTCTAGTGCAGTGGCTGAGGGGACAGAGCCTGCAAGAAGGATTTAACCCCTATTCACACTACAACATACCGTTACATCATGGTGCGGTTTAGGAAGTAAAGGGAGGATTTAAGAGTCGGGCCCGCTCTATATCTGATGCTTTCCATTGCCATCACCTGAGGAAGAGATCAGAGCAGCTTTGAAACACCTAGGGGAAGATTTATCAAACTGGTGTAAAGTTGAATTGTTTTAGTTGCCCCTAGCAACCAGATTCCACCTTTCATTTTCCAAGGAATCTGTGAATAAAAAGTGGAATCTGATTGGTTGCTAGGGGAATTTAAGCCTATTCTACTTTATTTCAGTTTGATAAATCTCCCCAATACTCCTTTTGGTAGATTACAAAGTGGATCCTTCACATTAATTTCCTCTGACTTACTTAATGACCTGCTCTATGAATACCTGTTGGAGCGGTGTGAAGGTCTGTTGTTTTAGTCAGTTGTTTTATTGGTTGGAATGTTGTCAGTAATTGTGGAGGGTAGATAACTGTGATATATCTGATCTGCAGTTATGTGACTTCATCTACATATAAACAGCAGTCATTACATGTTAATGAAGACCATCGCGGATTGCTTATAACCCTCCAGCCATGTTACACTACACCTTATACTGCCAGACGAACCCTGCCTAGGTCTAATATACCTTCTTAGGCTACATTCACACATGGTAAATTTTCCATTTATCACAGCTGTTGTTCCGGATTTGCAACAACGGCCGTGATTAATAGAACATTTACATTGTGCTGCAGTCTATGTAATCACAGCCGGAGTAGATACACATAGTATAAGCTCCGGCAGGGATCCCTAGCGACCGACACGAAAATGTCAGTTTTGTGCGGCCGCTGTGGAACAACCCTGTCAGCTCAAACAATGGAGAGTTCTCCGGCCGCACTTTCCATTGTGTTCTATGGTGAATTGGGATGTGGGCGCATATGGATGTGCCCGCATCCCAATTCAATAGAAATTAAGTTTATCCTGGCCGGTGCTGCAGTATCGGTCGGGGTAAACTTCACTGACAGCGGCTGTGTCACAGAACGGCCGGTGTCTTACATTGTGTGAACGTGGCCTTAGACTGCATTGGGGGTGGGCAAGTTACATAAGACTAGAATTACAAGAGTAAGGGTCCTAGTACAGGGGCAGAGGAGTGTGCAAATTTCAGCATGTTTAAAAATCATCGGGCGCCGGCTGCACATCTTACCTTGTAATTGCTGATTCACAGGCAACGGCTGTTGAAAGGGTAATATTCTGTATATAGAGTCAGTGGTATATAGAAAATAAAAAAAATTTAGTTAGACTTACCTCTTCAAGCTCACCCAATGTTCTCCTGCCATGTATCTGCGTTGCCCTCTTAACGTCTCTGCAGTGACAGCATGCTCAGCCAATCACTGGCCATGGTGCCGTCCAGCCTTGGTTAATAATTGGCTAAGCAGGCTGTCACTGCAGAGACGGTCAGTGGTCAGAGGGGACGGCAGATACATAGCAGGAGAACATTGGGGGAGCATGGAGTGGAAAGCATAACTATACCTTTATTATTTTCTATATAAAACAAGGGCTGAACATGCTGTGGGCCGGGGTGCTTATTCTCTGGGGCATGTGTGGGGGCCAGGAGTGGTGTTACCCATCCCTGGACACACGGCACTGGCACTTGTAAGAGTAGCACAATGTGTAAGTGCAGTTTTACTTTGGAACTTCAGGGCAATACAGGTTACAGTGGCAAACAGCTCACTAGGTGCAGGTATAGGCAGGGCCGGACTGGGATTGAAAATCAGCCCTGGCATTTCAGAGCACACAGGCCCACTCGCCGTGCGGTGAAAAGTTATCAGACGATGTTGTAAATGCAGCATGGCTACATGTTGTATCATCACGGCTATGACTAGAATTACAGATAATAACACAGTAAATGGGGTCAGAAGCTTCTACCTCTGTACTGTGTAGCTGAGCTGCAGTTACAGGTCGTCACCACTACACAGAGACAGACTGCTTCCGGCTCCGGTCACCATGCTGAGTTTAACACCACCACCGCATAATGACTAATACCACCTCACACTGAGTAATACCACCGCATACTGACTAATACCACCACATACTGACTAACACCACTACATACTGTCTAACACCACCACATACTGACTAATACCACCGCATACTGACTGTCACCACTACATACTGACTAACACCACCGCATACTGACTAATACCACAGCATACTGACTAATACCACCGCATACTGACTAATACTGCCACATACTGACTAACACCACCGCTGTTACTAAATAACATCCACTGTACACAGATCACTATCACCTCAACCAATCATATAAAGGTGGACAAAGCTCCACACAGGTTCTGTACTCCATATACATTACAGTGCAGTTACATCAGGTGACTCACAGGGGACGTCTTCTCTGATCGGAGTTCTTCCCTTTTCTTCTCCATATGCCCTGGGCCATTAGAGCTTCTCCGAGCCACAAATCCACAGAATCTGCCAGACAGACATATTAGGCTCCTCACTATGGCACCATCCTCATCTCTATACTAAGTGCACTTCTGTATTGGCCCCTTTACACCCTCACTTAGTAGGTAGGCTGCCTTTATGTGACCCCCTTATAGTATATGCATCCCTCTATGTAGCCCCCTTATAGATGGCCCCATCTATGTTGTCCCCCCACTTATAGATTGCCCCTTCCCCCCCCCCCTTATAGATGGCCCCTCCTCTCCCCCCCTTATAGATGGCCCCTTATCTCCCCTCCTCCCTTATAGATGGCCCCTTCTCTCCCCTCCCTTATAGATGACCCCTTCTCTCCCCCCTTATAGATGGCCCCTTCTCTCTCCCATCCCTTATAGATGGCCCCTTCTCTCCAGCCCTTATAGATTGTCCCCTCTCTCTTCTCACCCTCCCTTATAGATGGCCCCCTCTCTCTTCTCCCCCTGTTCCTTATAGATGGCCCCCTCTCTCTCCCCCTCCCTTATAGATGGCCCCCTCTCTCTTCTCCCCCCTTCCCTTATAGATGGCCCCCCTCTCTCTTCTCCCCCCTCCCTTATAGATGGCCCCCTCTCTCTCTCTCCCCCTCCCTTATAGATGGCCCCCTCTCTCTTCTCCCCCCTTCCCTTATAGATGGCCCCCCTCTCTCTTCTCCCCCCTCCCTTATAGATGGCCCCCTCTCTCTCTCTCCCCCTCCCTTATAGATGGCCCCCTCTCTCTTCTCCCCCCTCCCTTATAGATGGCCCCCTCTCTCTTCTCCCCCCTCCCTTATAGATGGCCCCCTCTCTCTTCTCCCCCCTCCCTTATAGATGGCCCCCTCTCTCTTCTCCCCCCTCCCTTATAGATAGCCCCCTCTCTCTCCCCCTCCCTTATACATGGCCTCCTCTCTCTTATAGATGGCCCCTCTCTCTTCTTTCCCCTCCCTTATAGATGGCCCCCTCTCTCTTCTCCCCCCTCCCTTATAGATGGCCCCCTCTCTCTCTCCCCCCTCCCTTATAGATGCCCCCCTCTCTCCTCTCCCCCTTTTCATTATAGATGGCCCCCTCTCTCTTCTCCCCCCTCCCTTATAGATGGCCCCCTCTCTCCCCCTCCCTTATAGATAGCCCCCTCTCTTCTCCCCCCTCCATTATAGATGGCCCCCTCTCTCTTCTTCCCCCTCCCTTATAGATGGCCCCCTCTCTTTTCTCCCCCTCCCTTATAGATGGCCCCCTCTCTCTTCTCCCCCCTTCCCTTATAGATGGCCCCCTCTTTCTCTCCACCCTCCCTTATAGATGGCCCCCTCTCTCTTCTCCCCCCTTCCCTTATAGATGGCCCCTCTCTCTTCTTCCCTCTCCCTTATAGATGGCCCCCTCTCTCTCCCCTTCCTTATAGATAGCCCCCTCTGTGGGTCGGGCCGAGTAATACTGCCCTTAGTGGCTCTAGCACCGTGATCATACTAGTTACTGCTCTCAGCAAACACCCACCCCCCCCCACACACACACACACAAACACACACAATACATGCTGTGTCAGTACAGCCACGCAAAGATTTTAACAGTTTTGGAGCTATCGGCATCATAATGAATCTGCTGGGTGGGTTAGCAGGCGGAACACGCCAGCCAATATGAATCCTGGCGTTATGTTGAATTTGATTTGACTACTCGATTTGACTACAAACCTCTCATTAACCCTTTGTTGGTAGGAAACTTACAAACATATGAAGGAACTATGTCTGTTTATACTTTATACCAGATACACCACTCTATAATTTGCTACAATACCAATAAGCAGATATCTAAACTGGCATCAGTATGAGGTGTCACCAACTAGATAATTTTTTTCTGCAAGAGCCCTACAGTTTACTGCACATATATTACAGTACTTTTAGTTTGGGGGATAATCAGGAATTTCCTGCTACAGTATAAATTGTATCTAAAATAATTTTTTTATATTTACTTTTTATCATTTTTAATTCTGGAGCAGTGACCAGCTTCGGTAGCAGGACCAGCAGTAGGGGGTAAGTATGGTGGGCTCTATCCAGGGTTAGGGTGGGTTTCGTCCACTTTCCCGGGAGGCAGGTTCCCTTTAAGGGTGGGGTCACACGTAACGTAATTGCAACGGATTTCTCATTTCGAGTTTGCAGCGAAATCCGCTGTGATTCCCGTACTGTCAGTTTGAATAGTTTTGCATACTTATATAATCCTATTCAAACTGAAAGTACGGGAATTGCAACTCGCAGTTTGAAATCCCCTGCGATTCCATTACGTGTGAACCCACCCTAAGAATGATTTTGAGGTCAGCTCAAAAGATGCGATCAACGAAAATCGAAAGAATTTTCAGATGGATGGAGGATCTGTCCACCATGACAGCCAGGTCCAGATTGGTAATCTGGCACACCAGGCAAATGTCCAGTGGGCCGCTACGATTACCAGTCATTATCTACCAAAGTAAAACACAATACAGGTGATAAATACAACATATTATTTATTTCTATGTATAAAAAATGAGAGTAACGTGATCTATACAACAGACAGCATAAAGCATAAAACAAGACAAATGCGTAAATTTCATAACATTCTTTGAATCTTCTCTTTCCATAGATTACATGCAAGAAAACAAGCTACAAGTAATGACTGACCAGAAGAGCCCAAGTGCCCTGCTCTCCTAATAGTAAGGCTACAAAAATGCTCTTCTACTCTATTATTGTTAACAGTAGTGGCAAGAACCATCACTAGGATAATTGCATGATTTCTGTGGTCTACTACTTTTCACATTTAACCTAAGGGCTGTTTTACAAGGCCTGTTTTGTTATGTAAGTGAGCGCCCATCTGCTAGATCGGAATTCGATTAGCGAGCCTATTACATGGCTTGATGATCGTGCAGCATTCCGGCATATTTAGAAAATAATAAAGTTATACTTACCTCTCCAGGCTCCCCCACCAGTGTTTTGCTGCCTTTTCCCCACTGACCGCAGCCGTCTCTGCAGTGACAGGCTGCTCAGCAAATCACTGGCCGAGATGGGACAGCACCAGTGATTGGCTGACCGGCCTGTCACTGCACAGACAGGTTAGGAAGTGTCAGTGGTGGCTGCAGTGAGCAGGTAATTGGCAGGCAGACACAAGGGGAGCCTAGAGAGGTAAGTATAACTTTATTATTTTCTATATTCTATCTTTATTAGGGTGCCTTTACACAGACAGATTTATCTGACAGATTTTTGAAGCCAAAGCCAGGAATGGATTTAAAAAGAGGAGAAATTTCAATCTTTCCTTTATGACCTGTTCAATGTTTATAGTCTGTTTCTGGCTTTGGCTTCAAAAATCTATCAGATAAATCTCTCTGTGTAAATGCACCATTACACAGAGCAATATCCGCCTGATTGTACCTAATTGGTCAGATAATCGCCCTGTGTAATAGGACACTAAATCTTAAGAACTCATACATCTCGCTACTGGAGGACCTGCCTAGACAAAAGGATCATTCAAATCAGTTACCCAAATAACCGGGAAAAAAAAGGGAGCACCACTCACAAATACCTGAGTACTAAACCAATGCATATGTAAAGTCAAAATACGCAAATAAGAAAAAAAAGCATATGCACTAAAAGGTGGCACATCAACCAATACTTCATTGAAAAGAATGCTATACAAACAAATACTAAACAGGAGCAGTAAAACTAGGAAGACAAGCCCTAAATACTACCAAACATTAAAAACACTTAAAGAGTAACATGGCGATCCCACTTGCGTCCAAGCTGGGATACCCCAAACATCCTGACCCTAGACAACATCATATGGGATGGCATACAAAAAATAACCATTTATATAATGCTGTGTGTAGATCAAAAAAGGTAAAGAAAAAATACAATTAAAAAATGCTCACCATTTGTTGTCCAGATCAAAGGGTGGACAGGACAGGAACACCCAGGGTGTTTAACTGCTCCTGTTTTGTATTTTTTGTATAGGATTCTTTTCAATAAAGTATTGGTTGATATGCTACCTTTTTGTGCTTATGCTTTTTTCTTCTTCAGGTATTTTTAAATCAGTTACTTGACTGGTTGGTAGATCACCCGAAAACCTCTCTTTGCAACACTTGAGTCACTGGTAAAAAGGAACTGCATTGAGTTTCCAGAGGAATCAATGGGTGACGGGAGATTCTTCCCACACAGATCCCTGAGCTGATAAAGAACACTGAAATCTTTTCCATCGTAGATCCTCAGCTTGTTGAACACACAACTGTTAGCATTACCCGCAATGTCAAAGTCTGTGAAGGTGACTCTGAACTGTAACAAAAAGATTAAAAAATGTTATTAGATTTCTTAGAACTATTACCATTAGGACCCCACTGACCCCAAGAAAAAGTGGTCTAGCTCTCCCTCCTCAGGAGTGTAATGCATAACTGAGACATATCAAAGCATAGAGAAAAATGTGTCATTACCTGCGTATCGGTGGTAATATTCCAGTGGCATTTAGCATTATTGGGGTAATTGTTGGGAAAATTTGGAGAAGTGAAAATTCCTTCTGATCCGGTCAAGGTCCCTCCACAACCTGTAGGAACATCAACAATGCCTTATAAATCCTGGACAATACATGGGGCATTTTGCAATGACTATAGTAAAAAAAAAGTAAATGGTCTTCTTACCGTTAAGAACTCTAATGGTTGGAGTGCTGGTAGTTATCGCTGTTGTTTTGGTGGTAGTTGTGGTTGCAATAGTAGTAGTTGTGATGGTGCGTGGAGTTATTCTGGTGGTGGTAGTAGTGCTTGGAGTTCTTCTGGTTGTTGTAGTGGTGCTACGGGTTGTTGTGGTGGTGCTTGGAGTTGTTGCAGTGGTGGTAGTACTGCTTGCAGTTCTTATGGTTGTTGTTGTGGTTTTTGGAGTTCTTGTGGTGGTGGTAGTGATGGTGGTGGTGGACTGTGCTGTCTGAGTAGTGTCTATAAAAAAAAAATCAATTGGTGAATTATATTTATTCACGTTTGGTCGGTGCTTTTAAGGGTATGTTCACAATGAGCAATATGCAAGGAATTGAAGAGGAATCCGCTCTTAATTTCCGCTTGAAATTCCTCCTGTAAAATATGTACAGAACAATGTCCCATTGTGTTTAATGGAATTTCCGCTCCGTTGTTCGCACTGCAGAATTTCCAAGCAGAATTTTCTGCCACAGATGTGATTTCCGCCGGATTCTGCTAGTATTCGGCCTTGTTCACACTGACCAAAAACGGCAACCACTCTCCGCTCAAAGAAGTGACATGTCAGAGGCGAGGAAGCGGACGTGCGCCTTCTCAATTATTCACTGCAGGACACTGAGCACGGTGGAATTCCACCGTTTTTGCTCAGTGTGAACGGGGCCTTCATCTCGAATTCTGCTCCTATTCTGCCAGAGCTAAATAGGCAAGGAATTTCAAGCAGAAAACTTTCCTCTTCAATTACTTGCTTAATAATCACCTATTCCTCAGTGTGAACATACTCTTACACAGAGCAATAACCCCCCAATAGTGGTAGATATTAGTACTACAGGCCATATAATTGAGTACATACAGTGACTCACAGATGATGTGTTTGATCACAGAAATTTTCTTACCTTGTTCCTCCCTATTTGGTGGAGAGTACCATGTCTTCGCCGTAAGGATTTGACGCTTTTTTGCAATACCTGACAGAAAAACGTGTGAGGCTTTGCATTATTCCAACACCAATCCCACCCACCTCCATAAAATCTCCCCATATATAGACCCCCAAATAATAGTAATGTTGGTAAAAGTTGGTAGGTAAGTAAGCCCTTTATCAGATAGATATTTTCTTTGTTAAATATATATGTCAAGCATTGCAGTTTGGAAGTCCCCTCCATTATAGAGGTAGTTCCCCCCCTCCCCTTCCATAAGTCATGATCCTCTATGTGGATTGGGGCTATTGGTCCAGTTGGTATCTGACTGTCGCCATAAATGTGCAGGCAAGAATAGTATTTTTTCATACACAACATATCAAAAGATTGCTGAAACCCAGTGAAGACTACTCAGGGGACCACTCAGTGTTTGCCTATAGAAACCCTTTAAAACAGGGGTCTCAAACTCAATTTACCCGGGGGCCGCTGGAGGTAGAGTCTGGGTAAGGTTGGGCCGCATTAGGGTTTCCACAAAAAAAACTCTTACAAAAAACATTCCAATGTCATCAAATGGTTTCTCTCCCCCATCCCCATGTTTCTCTCCCCCCTGATTCTCTTCCTTGTTTCTCCCCCATCCCCATGTTTCTCTCCCCCCTGCTTCTCTCCAGTTTCTCCCCCATCCCCATCTTTTTCTCCCCCCCCCCCCTTTCCTCCTCACCTCCTCTGAGATAGTCACTCCTGCTGTCTGCCTCACCTACTGGCCGCCCGTAGGGCCCGGACGTGCTCCTCCAATCAGCGGAGACCGGAAGCGTGGTGCGCTGCGGAGGGCCGTAGCGCACACGTAGATTGGATGCGTGCATCACAGCCCTTCGCAGCGCACCACGCTCCCAGTCTCCGCTGATTGCATAGGAGTAGCACGTCCGGGCGCTACAGGCGGCCAGTAGGTGAGGCGAGCCAGATGCGGCCATCAAAAGAGCCGCGTCTGGCTCGCAAGAGCTGGGCAGACGACATGCGGACTCCAGGGACAGCGCACACCACAGCAGCACATCACTCAGGGGCCTGCTGGGCTCCGAAAGTGACGTACTGCCGTGTGCTGCAAACTAAACCGCCCACATTATAATCCGCCACTGTCAGTGACACAGGGCCGCACTTAGAATAAAGTTATCATTGAGGTGGGGGCCGCAAACTAGTGTCCCGAGGGCCGCAGTTGGCCCCCGGGCCACGAGTTTGAGACCCCTGCTTTAAAATGACAGAAATGGCTGAATACTTACTGCAGTTGTATAGAGTGTTTATTTTGACGATATCCAAAGCACTCAGGGCAAAATCGCTTCCTAACTGGATACTGTTGTTGAGTATAGGGATGAGGGTTGGGAGATTGTTACTGGAGTATGCCGTGCTGGGAGAGAAGAAGAATATGTGAGTGAATATAGGTTACGTTACACAATGTCTGATATTGCGGGGGCTCGCAATCTAGTGACCCCCCCCCCCCATATTTTTCCCTATAATACAACCATATTCCTCACCAAATTAGGTGTACATACCCCCAAGTGTAATGGGGCAGTCTCTGTTTCTGGGTGCTGTCCCAGCTGCCCATATTCCTGCCCTTTTTGGTCCCAGGGGCAGGATGGACATTCAGGACCCATGTGGTTTTACTCTGAAGCTCATCATGGGAAAAACTACCGGACCATTAAGTCTTTTAAAGTGTTATTGTAGAAGTCTCTTTCTCACTTAAGTGGCAATCTTAGGGGGTCACAAGGAGCGTTTCTTCTGTCTTAAAGGACTAGTGCAGCAAGCAGGTGGCATCATCTGGAGCAAAGCGGCAAGAAGGGTTCCTGTTTTGTTAAGGGAAGGGACTGTCCATGTTAAGGGGGGCTGTTGGTATTTTTTCATTTTTGTTTTAATAAAGAAGGATTTTTTTTTATAAGAAACAGTTCGAATATCAAACATTGTAGAAAATTGGCTACATAATTTAACAATTCCAAGAGGTAAAAAAGTAAAATTTGACCTAAAACAAAAGTCTTTAAAGGGGTTATCCAGAGCAACAAAAACATGGCCACTTTCCCCCCTCTCTTGTCTCCAGCTCAGATGTGGTTTGTAATTAAGCTCTATTTACTTCAAGGGAACTGAGTTTGAAACCCCACCCAACCTGGAGACAAGAGATGGGGGAAAGTGGCCATGTTTTTGTAGATCTGGATAACCCCTTTAACTTTTAACCAGCTGATCCATGTAGTGGTCATCAGTGATGTATGAATGACCACGGTATATGAGTGTGAGAAGGAAAAGAAGGGGAGGGGAGGGCGAAGTGGGGTGTATGGAAGGCTCTCCAGAGGGAACACAATTTGAGGGTGGGTGAGCTGTGAGGTGTCGTGACGGGACGTATCACGACTATTTTTAAGAGGAAGCTAACCAAGAGCTCATGTCAGGACCATCACGCAATAGAATCGCGATTGGCATCCTCTGCCTCCATCTTCTCCATGCAAATTATGTAGTTGACCTCGGATACCCATTCTGCAAAGGATGGAGAAGTAGAGGACTTCCAGTGGCATGGCCGCACCACTCTAGCAGCAGCCAGAAAGTGAAAAAGCAGTCATCACTGAACTGAAGAGATGGAGCCTTAGGGTGGTATTACAGGGGCCGATGGGGGCCTGATAATACCTGTAAACGAGCGCCGATCTGCTAGATCAGTGCTCGTTTACTGGGCCTATTACACGGCCCGATAGTCGTTTAACAAGGGCTGCAGGGACATCGTTACCAATGTCCTTGCAGCCTTTGTTTAAACTGTATACATCTTCTCCCCTTGTCTGTGCGCTCCAGCTTCACAGTGGCTTGTCTCAGCTGACAGGCCGCTCAGCCAATCACTGGCCGCGGCGGTCCCGGCCTGTGATTGGCCAAACGGCCTGTCAGCTGACACAGGCCGCTGTGAAGCCGGAGCGCACGGGACCCGGGGAGAAGCTCAGAGGAAGAGGAGCCCTGCAACCTGGATGGGTATGTATTCCTCTTTGCATATCATCAACGTCGGCCGCGCACCGCTATTACACGTATGATGCGCTGTCGGCGCACGACGATTATAGGTCAGAACCTATATCAACGATCAACCGATGACAACGATCATCGGCTGATCGTTGTCTTTATTACACGGAACGATAATTGGCCAGATCGTTCCGTGTGATAGTACCCTTAGATCTTGGATAGGAGGACAATTTGAGCTGTGACAGGTACTAAGCTATTCGTAAGAGAATTATATAATGCAATTATTTTGGACCAATATCTGGAAAGATGTGAGCAGCTCCACCAAATGTGTAGCATGGTCCCAGAGGCAGATGAACATCTCTGACACAGAGGGGAAGATCGAGTATAACAGGGCAGGGTGACAATACCACCGGGTTAAGATTTTATCATTTTTCTCCTGTGCGTGACATGCCATTGGGAGCTTGTGTGTGAACAAAAAGCATTTGTCCCAATCTTCAGTACTAAATTGCACACCAAGCTTTGGTGAGACCCTCACACCAAAGCTCCAGGTGTGGGTCACTTGTAGCTTTAAGGGTATAGGAGTCCATGAATATCATTGTATATGGTCCCCTTCTGTGTTACTACATGATGACCCTAAAGCTAGAAATGTTATGGGTGCACCCTGCAACTATCTTTCTTGAAGGCATCCGAATATATAGTGGTACGGTGTATATTCCAACACATAAAAAGCGCTTACTTGAAGATGCACCATATTATTCTGTGCATCAGGCATGGGTCATAAAATGAAAACAATGATGAGATTTTACCTATATATAAAGTGTTTTCTCACCTGACAAAGGGAAAAAAAACAAGAATAACACATACTCACCCTCTCCATTTGCTTCTGGTCCAATGCCGCAGCTTTACTGTCCCTGGCGAAGTGCCCCCATGATGTTCCTGTATACTCAGCATAGGCACCTGAATGCTGGGGACAGTAAGTGGCCAAAGCAGCCTTTGCAGGGAGACATCATCAGGGGCTTCGACCAAGGACTATGAAGCAGCAACGGTGTCAAACTGGAAGTGAGGAGAGGGTGAGTATGTTATTTTCTTTTTTTTGCCCTGCTATTGTCGTCCATACACATAAGATGTAAGACTGACTAAAAAATGTGTATGAAGGTGTCCTGGACTCCTGACTCCACACTGTCTATGTGGACTTGAGGAGAAATAGCTGTCGGTCGAATGAGCATATACAGCTTTACACTTGGAATAAAGATAGTAAACTGTATGTACATTGATACAAATGTGTCTACTCACTTCTTATAGTGCATAATGGAGCGATAGTCATAAGCAGTAAGGTCGTTGTTGTAGGTGTCACTCATTTCGAAATTAGACCTCGCACCTGCAATGAGATAGTTAGGTTACTTATCTAGGTCTATATCTGTGGATAGTCAGGAGAAGGACCATCAAATGCATTTTAAAATAATATCACTTGGTAAGGGACTTACTTTGCTGGATGTTATTCCACTGAACTTCTACATAGTTATCTCGGTCAAATCTCACATGTTCATGGTTAAGGCCGAGAGCGTGCAGAACCTCATGGATGACAACGCCTGTCCACACACAGTCAGGTTCTTCCAGGGAGAGGGTCTGGGCACCACCCATGAAACCCACTGGAGACCAACACCTGCAAAACAGAAGATGATGACAATTGTGGTGAAGAAAACAATAGGGAATATGCATAGGACAAAAAATGTGGAATCTATGAGAAGGCGTGGTGGAAGGTTCTCGAAAAATCTAATGCCTGAGAACTTACGCACCACATACAGACCACCAGCCAATGTCCTATGTCTTAGCTTCAAAGATCAGCGATACCATGTCTGCCATCTTATGTTCTCGTACAAACCAAGATACATATCTCCAAGACATTTGAGGTTCACTACATCTTGTGCGTCTATGCTGACCCATTGTGACTGACATGATTGCCTTGTAACGACCCTCAGTTGTCAAGTAGACATGTTATGAGCTACATTGGTGTAATCATTCTGACTCCCATCACCAGAAATGCTCCCATAACTACCATTTGGGTTCTCAGTCCTCTACATGTCTTGGTAGTCATCAGAAGACTCTTTTAATATTCACTTTAGGTCTATAGCTTAAAGGGGTCTTCCACTGAAAAATAACTTTTCATATGTTGCTGCCCATGGGGAGAACATAAAAAACAGCCTATATAAAGCAAAAGTAAAGCCAGGATGGCACTACCTGAACGGGATACCACGCGGCACTCAGGACTCCACAGTATATGCAATAAACATTTGCTGAAGTTTACATTGAGTGCCGCAAGTCATTTTTACTTATTTCTACCTTTCCACGCTCCCCATTGTCCTGCCACATCATGTTCAGCTCTCCGGCTGAGCAATCCTGCCTCCACTTCCGAGACGTACTTGTCTGGCAGTGACAGCCTGCTCAGCCAATCACTGAGGAGATAGGATAGTGCTGCAGCCAGTGTTTGGCTGAGTGGGCTGTCACTGCTGAGACAAGTAGCCTCTGAAGTATAGGTGGTGTCATTCAGTCAGGGCCTGAAAATTACGTAGGGTGACACCAGGGGAGCACAGAAAGGTAAGAATACACTGTTTGTTATGTTCTCCGCATGGGCAGCAACATGAACATTTTTTTGAGAAGAATACCCCTTTAAAAGGGTCAGTTGAAAGGATTTCCCTATTTAGGACCTTCAGCCATAACAGCCACCACTGAAGGACCAAGGATAGTCATGCATTAGCTCATTGACTTCAATGTAAACTGTGTAATACTTCAATAAACCTGTGTGGGTAAAAAGTTTTTATGGTTAACAAAACACCATCACTAACCTCAGGGAAACTCAGCAATTAAAGTCAATGGAGTATTCAATCAAGAGTCTCCATTGATACTTTACCACCTGAAAAAATTTGAATATGCATAAACAGGGTTCATGGAGCCTCAGTTACAAGTCTCAAAACATGGGAATAGCCAGATATCCCTCCTAGGAAGGAAGCCCATTGCCAAGGGGGTGCCTCCCAGTGGAGAGAGCAACAAAACACCCTGATTTGTAGCCCCTTAAGCCCCACGTACTTGCGAGTATTGGGACACAAATAGGGAAGTATTCGGGAATTGCCCCTCGTCAGTGTGGAGTAGGATTTTGGCTCCACAATGACGAGGGGCAATTCCCAGGAAACAGCTGTCTGTGGATATATACCTGGCTAAGGTAATTCCCTTGTCATGTCACAATACTTGCAACTGAGTGGGCCTTAAGGGGCTACATATCAGGGTGGTTTGGTGATCTCCCCACTGGGAGGCACTACTTAGCAAAGGGTCTCCTTCCCAAGAGGGATATTTGGCTATTCCCATGGTTTGAGACTTACATCTAAGGCTCCTGTTTTTATTTTACGGTTACCCACAAATTTCAGCTGATTGATGGGAGTCATAAATGTGAGACACCTTGTGATTGGCTTATTGTTGGAAGACTCAAAGCAGACTATAAAATAACATTACATAGTCCATGACTAGCATTATATGTCCTAGTTAATGATTACTCGCCATCTTCACGTCACATCATACTTGATAAACAATGAATATGTATTTATTTGGCTCTAGACATACTATACACTCAACCTACCACTTGAATAGCCAGCTTGTATTTGTACGTACCCTTTAGCAGCCTTGAAGTCGATGTAGTCCGTCTCTGTCGTCTTTTTTATGAAGCGTATGCAGGTGACATCCTGCATGTCACTTAGGGATGATGAAATTACAGAGTTCAGAAGGGAACCTGAGGAAGACAGAAGAAATACATTATATAATGCCTGACAGCTGCTTTCTCCTATTCTTGTACACTGGCACACCCAAAATTCATTGGGTTTGCAACCAGCTCCAAACGGGCAGACCTCCTATGACCTCCTAAGCGTGGGCGGGCAAGGCAAATATTGAGCTAAGTAGGGGTGGGTCATTGCAACCATAAATGTATGCGTCAGGCATAGAATAGCAGCTACAGTGTATTAGTTAAGGGGGGACTTGCAGTGTCCCAGAGCGGAGTCACTGTCTTTTCTAAACAAGTATAGGTCGGTACCATGGGTTTGAATAACCTCTGAGACTGAGGTCTGTAGTATGAGGTCTGGGGATGGTGTCACACAACACCATCCCCTGAAACACAGTCTATCAGAGGCTTCACATTCAGTCACAGGGTGGGTTTTGCCCAATCCAAGTGCTGCCTGAATATGTAAGTGGAGAAGTAGTTTCAGTTTCGGTTGTCTGTCTTTAGCCTAGTCTGAGGAGGAGAGAGTGTAGACTAGTCAGGTTTTCAGAGAGTTATAAAGATATTACAAAAGAGTTCTGGAGCTAGCCATGTCTGGCTGGAGTACATTTAGGGGAATGGAAGAGATAGGGATAATTTATCCACTCAGAGGGACTGTCTGAGGAGAAAATTAGGAGGGTTTGTCTACAGTCAAGTCTATCTGCTTGGAGTCCGGGACTTCTGCTCCCTTCAGTCTGGGCTCTTGATAGCTTTGTCCAGCTAGTCTGTCCAGCTTGATCCAGCTTCTTACCTTGCGATCTGTATTTCTGGTTTCCTGAACCCCTTTGCTTGTTTCTAGCCTTTCTTTGTCTTTTGGTTCTGTGTGTTGCTTAGTCCTCAGTGTGCCTCGCTTGTCCTCAGTGTTCCTTGCGCTGTCCCCAGTTCATCTTGCGACATTCTCTGGCTTTGGGTCCACCATTACCTTGTTGTATGTCTGGCTTTGGCTCCACTGTTACCTTGTTGTATCTCTGGCTTTGGCTCTACCATTTACTTTGCCTACTGTCTGTTATAGTGCCTTGTCCTAGTATCTCCTTTCCGTGTGTTTTAGTGATTCTGACCTGGATTTCGTGACCTCGACCTTTCTTGTGGATTTTGCTTCTGTACTTCTGCTGCCCGTTTGTTGCCAACCTTGCCCGACGACTATTCTTTTATTGTGTGAGTTTCGTCTTGTCTTGTTTTGTGTTTGCTTGTACTGCAGCGTAGGGAATGCCGCCCAGTTGCTCGCCGCCATCTTCGGGCGGATTGTGGCAAGTAGGTAGGGACAGCGTGGGGGGTGTTAGCTATAGGGCCCACTTGTCCTGTGTCTTTGTTCCCAGGGGCCCTGACACCCGTACTACCTACACCAAACAGCATTTAGCTGCAACTTAACTAAACTACCTGTTCAAATACACCACAGATCAACCTTGTACAAAGGGATCTTGGATAACAAGTTGACAATCAATTATACTGTTCACTACTGTGCAAAAAACGCATAAGTTGTACTGTTTACTGAACTCTTCAGTAAAAGCATTAACTGTTTAAGAACCGGAGTATCTTTAATACTACACAACACTCAGTACTCTGCCTAACTGCAGCAACTGCAACTCCTAGTACTGTGGTGGTGCTGAGCCAGCGTATCCAGGGGTGGTCAGCTGATCCCACTTCTGGCTCACTGGGAAAAATCCTGTGTAATGCTCCGTGCTCCCCAACATCTGCCCCCATCCAATCTGTCTAAATGCAATAATTACCAAAATAATCAGGTATGACGTAAGGGATGTAGACGTTTCCATCTGAAGACTTGGGCCACAAGCAGACACCGTGAGGACATGGAGAAGCACTTTTGCTAACACTATCGGCAATGTCCAGATTTGTGATGATGTATTTTCCAGTAAAGATGGTCTCTGGGTGATAAAAAGGTGGTAACAGAGGGATGTTAGTACAATGGAACATCATCTCTTATGGGATGCAACAGAATTGAAAGATCTCCATATACTTACCATTGTTGGCTTTGGAGATTCTGTCAAACACGCTCTGATATCCCTGGGTAACTGTAAGTATTAAACAAGATATAAACTTTTTAGAAAAGATCCAACTATAGGTCAGTGAATATAATATTTTGGTCCCTACCAGAGACGGTCACTAAGGGACCTCTCTAGTGTGTGTGAAGTGTGCCAGTACAGACGTGCCACTAAGTACCCCTGTCTAAAGGTGTCACAATCTGGGATGAAGGGTGCACATTCTACACTTCTGCCACTAGGTGTCACCAAAGCCTATCTATTGCACCGTATTTGCTTGATTTTCTGCACAGCTGAGGGAAAGAAAAGGGTTAACTGATATTATTCTGTGTCCTGTTTTGTCCAATCACTGCTAGGCCTGGCTTAGGCCAGGGCCCTGGGAGGTCTTTTGGTCTGTAGTCAGTAGTGGAGTTGGGGTGAGCTTAAAAGAGATTAAAAGAGAAGTCCAGTGAAAATTTTTATTAAAGTATTATATTGCCCCCCCTAAAGTTATACAAATGATCAATATACAGTTACTACGGGAAAGGCTTATATTCAGTTCACTTCTCCTAACGGGGAGTACTGCACTATTTAGGCAAGGTCCCCAAGACAGTCCCTGAATCTATTCCAAGTCAAGCAACACTTCTTTTACTTCTACTTTCTACTCTCAGTAACTACCTCAGGCACAACCTGCACCTAATATTGCACTTAAAGCGATTCTGTACCCACAATCTGACCCCGCCAAACCGCTTGTACCTTCAGATAGCTGCTTTTACTCCAAGATCTGTCCTGAGGTCCGTTCAGCAGGTGATGCAGTTATTGTCCTAAAAAACAACTTTTAAACTGGCAGCCCCGTGCCCAACGGCCGTGGCTTAGAATATCTGTGCCCTAACTTTGCACCATCCCTCCATCCATCCTCCCTGCCCTCTTCATCATTGGGAATGCTCCAGGCAGATTTTTTATTATTCACCCCCTGTGTCGGCACATGGGCTGGATCGTTAAGGCACCTGTGCAATGTTCAGACAGTAGAAAATGTTCTAGAGGCATTCCTAATGACAAAGAGGGTGGGGTGGAGGGGGGTGCAAAGTTAGGGCACAGATATGCTAAGCCCCGGACGTTTGACACAGGGCTCCCAGTTTAAAAGTTGTTTTTTTAGAACAATAGCTGCATCATCTGCCGAACGGACCCCAGGACAGATCTTGGAGTAAAAGCAGCTATCCGAAGGTACAAGTGGTTTGGGGGGGTCAGATTGTGGGTACAGAGTCGCTTTAAATTCTCGAGAAAAGTCATTCCTTGTTTAAGTGCTGGACCTGCACCCACACCCACACATTGTGTTACCCTTTACAAAGCCCATTGCCAGTGTTCTTGGTGGTTGGTTATGCCACTCCTGGCCACCATGACAAGTGCCCCAGTGAAAACACCAGAGCCCACTTGCTGTTGCCATCTAAGCACCCAGGGCAACGGCATGTGCATACACTATTTGTGAACATACCCTAACACAAGGCAAGTATGAATAAAATATAATAAAATGGATCATGCATGCAGTGGCGGTCTTTGGCACCAAGCACCCCAAGCGATCGCTTAGGGCCCCCAACATCCAGGGGGGCCCCCATGCCCCGCTCTTGTGCTCAAGACCGCTGGACAGGGCCACTGCCCCGCTTGCTGCTGCCATCTGAACTGTAACTATGAGCACTCCTAATGAGCGCTCATACTTACATGCAGCAGCACTGACAGGGCGGGAGACATTGGCTCCCTTCCTGTCAGTCACTCTTGTGGCCGCAGGAAGGGTTTTCCCTGCGGTCACAAGTGGCAGCTTTGTCCTTGTGGTGCCGGCGCTCCAGTGACATCATTGGAGCATCGGCGCCAGGACAAGGGGAGCGCGGCCTCTTGTGATCACAGGGAAAACCCTTCCTGCGGCCACAAGAGTGAAGAGAAGAGGAGACGCCCAGACCCAGGTGAGTATAAGTGTTTGTTTTATTGTGTTATATACTATATGGGAGGGGGAGGAGCACACAGGGGTCTGTTTAACTGGGGGAGCGCACATCGGGGGTCTATATAAATGGGGGGAGCACACAGGGGGGCTATATAACAGGGGGAGCACACAGGGGGGCTATATATCAGGGGGAGCACACAGGGGGGCAATAGACTACTGGGGCTTCACAGAGGGGTCTATATACTACTGGGGGCAGCAGAATGGGGTCTATATACAACTCGGAGAGCACACAGGAGGTCTATATCCAAGTGGGGGAGCACACAGGGGGGCTATTTACTACTGGGGGAGTACACAGAGGTCTATATACTACTGGTGGGGCACACAGGGGGTCTATATACTACTGGGGGAACATACAGGGGGTCTATATACTACTTGTGAGGCACACAGGTGGTCTATATAAAACTGGGGGAGCACACAGGGGTCTGTATACTACTGGGGCAGCACACAAGGGGTCTATATAATACTGGTGGGGCACACAGGGGGTCTATATACTACTGGGGGAACCACACAGGGGGTTTATATACTACTGGAGGAGCACACAGGGGTCTATATCTAAGTGAGGGAGCACACAGGAGGTCTATATCCAAGTGGGGGAGCACACAGGGGGCTAAATACCCCTGAGGGAGCACACAGGGGGCCTATATACTAGTGGGGGAGCACACAGGGGGTATATACAACTGGGGGCAGCACACAGGGGGTCTATATACGACTGGGGCAGCACACAGGAGGTCTATATACTTCTGGGGGGGAGCACACAGGGGGGCTATATATAACTGGGGGAACACACAGGGGTCTATATACTACTGGGGAAGCAAACAAGGGGTATATACTACTGGGGGCAGGACACAAGGGGTATATAATATTGGGGACAGCACACAAGGAGTATATATTACTGGCAGTAGCGCACCAGGGGTATATACTACTGGGGGCAACACACAGCGGTCTACCATCTTATATAATCAGATCATTACCCATGTGTAATCTATTATTGCTCAGGATGTGCTAAATATGCCCCGAGACGTCATATATAAAATGCCTATTGTTTTTGGACCTGATGCTTTCTGGTGCTGTACTGTATCAACAACTACATGTAATGCAAAGTACAGGGGAAGAAATGCAATGGCGCCACCTAGAGGACAAAACCAATAGTAATTTAATCTCTACATGCTGATTCTGTTACATGGAAGCAGATAACTTACTGTTAGCAGCGACTTCTTCTGAAGGGTTGCTTTGTACTTGCGGCTCAGGATCTGTGGATTTGTAGACAATAAATGTTTGATAGAAGATGCAGGCGGCTTCCCATCCCTCCCCCATGCTTTATACTGCAGCACTGCTCTCTGTTAGCTCAACTTGTACAGATCAGCAGTACATGCAGAACTAATTTCAATAAAATCAACTGTAATACTATAATTTATTAGGCAATTGCACATATAAGGAGGCAGCTACCACTCCTGTATTACTGCACAACAAGGAAGAGGAGACATTCAGGAGTCCTGAAAACACAGGGAAAGATGTAATAGCGGCCATACAACTTTCTACAGGGCAAATTACAATAAACAAAGTAAATGGCCAGATGCCCATAATGAATTAGTAACACCTATATATGTATCTAAAATAAAGAGTAAGGCTGTATTCACACTGTGTCTTTGCAGTCCGTTTAAGGGATCCACTTTTAAATGGTTACTTTTAACGTACACAAAAACGTAAAAAAAAAAATTCTACTTTGATCAATTTTTTTATAATGGAATTCAATGAATAGTCGTATGTGAACCCAGCCTAAGAGTGCTAAGTGCAATGTGCCGAACAGGGACATAACTAGGATTCATTGGGCCCCATAGCAAAAAACTTAATGGCTCCCCTCCAACATATTCACCTGCCCTGCTCAGCGCAGTCCCCCGATGTGCCGGGGAGCTGGGAGAACAAAGGAGCGCCATGCCAGGCAGGGTGAGTATGTGTATGTGGGGGGCTCTTGTTCACACTTACCTGGTGCGTTCCCTGTGTCTCTTCTCTCCCTTTGCAATCTCTGTTAATATACAAAATAACAATTCAGATAGGAAAGCTGACATAGGCATAGATGTAAGACAGGTGGGAATGTTATTTCTATAGAGCAGGGATGGGGAATGCTCAGACTTCCAGCTGTCAAAACTATAATCCCCATCATGCCTGGATAGCCAAAGCAAAGCTTTGGCTGTTCAGAAATGATGGGAATTGCAGTTTTGCAACAGCTTGAGGGCCAAAAGTTCCCTATCCCTGGAATAGAGGGAAGGAGATAAGTGGCCGGCAGGCAGGTCAGGTTATTAGAGGTAGGGCAACCCCAATAGACATAAGACAGACTGATTCTTTTTATGAAGGACGAGGGATAAGTGGCTGCTAGATATATAGTATGCCGCTTATCTATAGAAAACAAAGGATCCGAGAAACATCCAATATATGTTTCTCGTAATGGAAACCATCAAGCTGATCTCATAGACATAAGATCCCACCAAAAAGATTTAATGTCCCTGACATACCCAGAGTCATACTAAGAGAGAATTTACTATACATCAGTAACGTCATCTGGAACCACCTTATAGCAATTGTTATGGTCCGCCTTATGGGTATATAGTATTATGGATCTGATAGAGAACATTTATATTCTGCCAGTTTATAAAACTCTATCCAATTGATGTAAATCCCCACTTACCAGGGATGGGAAAGCTAAGCAGACGGAACATAGGGTGGCCAGCAGTAGGGTCCTCGTGGTGTTCATGATGGTCTTGAGATGCCTACAAGTTCTTCAGTGGCTACAAGACCATAGTCCCCTTCGCCTTGTCTTTCTCCTTATATACTCCCTGAACACACCCATATCTCTAGGGTAATGCTCAGTATCTACAGTAAATGGTATAACAATGGACTGGAGGGACACCTTTTATCTTCCCAGATGGCTGCTGTGATACACCTCCCATTCACACATTCACATCTACAAATGTCATCTCTTTCAGATGAACTGGGCTCTTCCAGTAAATCCTCATGCCATATGGATGACCCCATATGTGTAACAAAGGTCAAAAAGCCATACTACAAAGTTCAAAAAGCCCTACTACATACTCAGTAGTAGATCTGTCACAATAACTCTTGGTGGGGGGGGGCAATCTCCTGGTTTCCACCATTTTATATCCCTCCTAATTCTCCTATATAATTGATGGGCTTTGCTCGATGTGCCTGCCTGGAAAACATGGATACAGCTGTAGGTCTTAGGCTAGAGATGAGCAAACTTCGAGCATGTTCGAGTTAGTCTGAACCCAAACTCTTGGCATTCGATTACCGGTGGCTGAAGAAGTTGGATGCAGCCCTAGGGGGTCCTGGAAAGCATAGATACAGACATAGGCCATAGGCTATATCCACATTTTCCAGGACTCCCCAGCGCTGCATCCATCTTTTTCAGCCACCGGTAATCAAATGCTGAGAGTTTGGGAACAGACAAACTAAAACATGCTTGACGTTCACTCATCTAGTTATAGGCTGTAGCAGATTGGTGCTCATTTACAGCATACCTCAGAATGTGTAATACAGCCTAAGGCCGGTGTAGCAGACCAGATTAAAGGGGTTGTCCGGCGATAAAAAATTATTCACAGAATAACACACATTACAAAGTTATACAACTTTGTAATGTATGTTATGTCTGTGAATGGCCCCCTTCCCCGTGTCCCACCACCCCCACCCGTGTACCCGGAAGTGTGGTGCGCTATACATTACCTGTCACGTGCCGACCACGGTCTCCGATCCTCAGCAGTGATGTCTTCTTCGGGAAGCCAGCGGATCTTCCCGAGTGCCGGCCGCCCTCTGCAGCGTCATCCGAAGCTCAGCCGCGATTGGCTGAGCATAACTGTGCTCAGCCAATCGCGGCTGAGCAGCTGATGACGTGGCCGCGTCATCAGCCGCTCAGCCGCGATTGGCTGAGCTCAGTTATGCTCAGTCAATCGCGGCTGAGCTTCGGATGACGCTGCAGAGGGCGGACGGCACTCGGGAAGATCCGCTGGCCTCCCGAAGAAGACGTCACTGCTGACGATCGGAGACCGTGGACGACACGAGATGCGGTGAGTATAATGCACCACACTTCCGGGTCTAGCGTGGGTGGGGGGAAACACGGGGAAGGGGGCCATTCACAGACATAACATACATTACAAAGTTGTATAACTTTGTAATGTGTGTTATTCTGTGAATAATTTTTTATCGCCGGACAACCCCTTTAACTCCTTCCAGATTATAACCAGGCATATTGGGTGGGATTAACTTTACTATGGGCCTCGGGCTGTTCACTAAGCTTGGGCCCCCAACCCACTGTAACTATGGCGGCACTAACTTAATTCTTTTTCCTCCATAATGCAGCCTGTAAAGGACCTGTGGTAACATCAATGTCACATGATAAGGGCCTTTAATATATTCTCTAATGTTACTGCATTGTCTGCTGGCTGCAGTTTTGCCCTGATTTGTACAAAATTGCGGTAAAAAGCAGCGATTTTTATGCAAATCATGACTGAACATAAGTCTGTTTGGGGGGCCATGGGCCCCTCAGGAGCTCAGGGCCCCGGGCTACCGCCCGAAACGGACCTATTATAATCCGCTACTGCCTGGGCAAGAGTATACCCCGGGGTATAAAATAGCCTAGGCCAGAATATACCCATCCTGGCCAGAATATATCCATAATGTCGAACCAGGCCCCTTGGCTCCTTGCTTCATTAGTGGAGCAGCAGAACACAGGCAGCTCCCCTGCTGCAATAATGAAGTTAGGAGCTGTGAAGGCAGCCCCAGACCACCCCAGAGAAGAGGGTGAAGAAGCACCACCCCTCCTGCCGAAGGGCCTGCTGCCTGGGAGGACATCACCTGCGGCCCTCCATGTGTGAGTTAAAGCAAGGGCGTTCAGGGGGCGGGATCACTGGTGCCAGGGGTGGGGGTAGTCCCTTGGGGTACACTAAACGGTATCTGGCTGGCAAGGGTATTCCTCATACAGTATTCACCCCCCCCCCATCCATATGACATTCAGTATATAGGGAGGGGAAGGGAAGGCTCCAGTATAATAAAGTTCCCCCCTCCCCCATATGGGGCCAGCACCCTCCTATGTCTGTGTCCACATAAGACTGTCCAAAATCTGCCTGCCCTTATAATTAATCTATCTTTTGGACAGCCTCATATGGACTACAACCCCCCCCCCCCTTATTGAATTTATGCATGGTGTGGGTTGTAGTCCATTTTATATTAACATAAGGGGGCACAGTATACCTGTGTAGGTGGTGGATGGGCAGGTTAATGGGGCCCACTGTTACAAGAGGATGCTGTGAACACCACTATGTTAGGGTGAGACTTAGGCTAGGTTCACACTGCGTTTTTGCAATAGTTTTTTTTCATCCATTTTTTGCAAAAAACGGATTGCAAAAACGGAGTGTGAACCTAGCCTTAGAATAAAGTCTCCTCTAATATGCAACAGCTCACCGCAATGGCAAGATACAGACCCACTACAGACATGAAAATAGTTAAAAGCAGCCCCCCCCAACTGCCAAAAAAACTTCCATAAAAATAATGAGGCTTGGTTACCACTTGAAAATGGTATAAACTGCCCCACCACGTTTTCAAGTGGTAACCAAGAGCCTCATTATTTTTGTGGGAATTTTTTGGCAGTTGGGGGGGGGGGGGGGGCTGCTTTTAACTTTTTTTCATGTCTGTAGTGGGTCTGTATCTTGCCATTGCGGTGAGCTGTTGCATTTTTCTGTGTGTTTGTAACTTCAGCCATAGCAACGTGCTCCTGCCTAGTGTGAATGGTGTTCCAGGAGAGCTAACCAAATTTTTTTTTATTTTCCTCAGATATACCTGGGTGCTGCCTATTTAGAGAAAGTGATGTGACAGCTGTCCTTAAGTATCAACCAAGACACGTGAAAGCACCTGAAGATCTCTTAGTTATATCTTAACAAGAAAACTTAGAAAAAAAGGTAGGACCCATGTTGTTTACATATCCTGCATTAGCAGTCATGATATCTGTCCCCAGCTGTCCTTGCCCTATAGTCAAGGATTCTCAGACCCTAATGTAAAAAAAAAGAGCAGGACAGAACAAATTCTCCTAGCCATAAACAAAGTAAATAGACAGAGCGGGGGCCACTTTCTCCATAGCTGCTTACACAGTATTACACACAGCACATAAACATTTTAAGAATATAAAATGGAGGAAACGAGACAAGATGGCCTCTTAACTCCACAACTGTGCCTAGTGGAACTGCACACAGTATAACATTAAAGTGAATGTACATGACCTGGTTGGTGCCAGAGCATAGATCACGCGACATGGTCCATTTTTCAAATCGCCACCTTGTTTCCAGGCGAGGCGTGGCAGGAGCAGTAGGCAGGAGATGGTGCTGCAGAGGCCAGTGGACGTGACCGCAGGTGACAGGCTATACACAGGAGCAACGGTGATGCAGGGGAACAGGAACCAGGAACAAGGACTAGGGACAAGGTGGCGGATAGGAATCAGGAACAGGGACTAGGAACCAGGTAACGGACGGGAATCAGGAACAACAGGGAGCTGGGCCAAACGCTATGGGAAGCATGTAGAGGCTCCAACACCTGTAGTGGGGCAGGGCTGGAATAAATAGGGAGTGATTGGTGCAACTGGCCAATTAGGTGCGGACTGGCCCTTTAAATCTGAGACAGCCGGCGCGCACGCGCCCTAGGAGGCGGGGACGCGCGCGCCGGCCGGCACAGACGGAGGCAGGAGCGGGACCAGGTAAGGCGCCCCCCGGGGCCGAACATGTAGCAGCGCCGGGTCCCTGCACCGGGACCCCGGCAGCTGCATGAGATGGGGGGAGGTCGCGGCGGCGGCCCGGAGCATGGGACGCCGCCGCGGCCGTGACAGTACCCCCCCCCCTTTGGCCTCCCCCTCTTTCTAACCTGCAGGAACCTCTTGATGAGATCTTGGTCCAGGATGTTAGCCTCGGGTTCCCAGGACCTCTCCTCAGGACCAAATCCTTTCCAGTCCACCAGGAAGAACCTTCTCCCTCTGACAGTCTTCATGGCCAGAATGTCCTTAACAGCGTAGACGTCGTCAGAGACGGCTTGAGGAGCAGAGAACGAAGATCTATCGGAGAACCGGTTCAGGACCACTGGTTTTAAGAGGGAAACATGGAAGGAGTTCGGAATCCGCATAGTGGGGGGTAGACGGAGTTTGTAGGTGACAGGGTTGATGCGTCTTAGCACCGAGAAAGGACCGAGGAATCGAGGGCCCAACTTGTAGCTGGGGATCTTGAGTCGGACATATTTGGCCGAGAGCCAGACTTTGTCACCTGGGAGAAAATTCGTGGCAGGTCTCCTCTTCTTATCAGCCTGGTCCTTCATGCGTTCAGAGGCTTTGAGTAAGGACTGTCGAGTTTGTTCCCAGATCGATTGCAGGTCAGATAACAACTCCTCCACGGCTGGGACTTCAGAGGATGGAGAGAGAGGCAGAGGAGGACGAGGATGATGCCCGTAGACCACATAGAAAGGGGACTTGCCTGTGGAAGTCGAGTCCAAATGGTTATATGAGAATTCTGCCCATGGGAGTAGATCGGACCAGTTGTCTTGGCGGCTTGAAACAAAATGGCGTAGGTAGTTACCCAGAATCTGATTGACTCTCTCCACTTGCCCGTTAGTTTGAGGATGATAGGCCGATGAGAAGTCCAGCTTCACTTGGAGTTGCGAGCATAGGGCACGCCAAAATTTAGAGACAAATTGAGAGCCTCGGTCGGACACAATGTGAAGAGGAAGTCCATGCAGGCGAAAGATGTGTCGGAAGAACAACTGAGCCAGACGAGGAGCAGAGGGCAGACCAGGAAGGGCCACGAAGTGAGCCATTTTAGAAAAGCGGTCCGTCACCACCCAAATAACTGTATTGCCCGCAGATGGAGGTAGGTCTGTGATGAAATCTTCTCGGCTGGACGGAAGTGGATGGTATAGTTGAACCGAGAGAAGAAGAGGGACCACCGAGCCTGCCTGGGATTGAGGCGTTGAGCCGATTGGAGATAGAGGAGGTTCTTGTGGTCCGTGTAGATGTTAACCGGGTGTTTAGCCCCCTCTAATAGATGACGCCACTCCTCCAGTGCCAACTTAATGGCCAGGAGTTCACGGTCCCCAATGGTATAGTTCCTCTCGGCAGGGGAGAAAGTCTTAGAGAAGAACCCACAGGTTCTGGTCTTGCCTGATGTGTCCCTTTGCGAGAGAACGGCTCCTGCGCCCACAGAAGAAGCATCGACCTCGAGAGAAAACGGCCTGGAGACATCCGGGCGGACCAGAGCAGGAGCAGAGGCAAAGGCAGACTTGAGGCTATTGAAGGCTTGTTCGGCCTCTGGAGGCCAACGTCTGGGGTCCGCCTTCTTTTTAGTGAGAGCCACTATGGGTGCGACCAGGGTAGAGAAGTGAGGGATGAATTGCCGATAATAGTTGGCGAAGCCAAGGAAACGTTGGATGGCTCTAAGTCCCACAGGGCGTGGCCATTGAAGGACAGCTGCGAGCTTGGCTGGATCCATTTGTAGACCCTGGTCGGAAACGATATAGCCAAGAAATGGAAGACTGCGCTGATGAAAAACACACTTCTCTAGCTTGGCGTATAGATGGTTGGCCCGTAGTCTTCGTAGGACTTGACGCACTTGTGCCACATGAGTCTGCTGGTCCGGGGAGAAGACCAAAATATCGTCCAAATAGACAATGACGCAGACATAGAGGAGGTCTCGGAAGATATCGTTCACGAATTCCTGGAAGACCGCTGGGGCATTGCATAGGCCGAATGGCATGACCAGATATTCGTAGTGCCCATCTCTGGTGTTGAAAGCGGTCTTCCATTCGTCTCCTTTACGAATACGGACCAAGTTATACGCTCCCCTGAGATCCAGCTTGGAGAAGATCTTAGCTCCACGAAGACGGTCGAATAGTTCAGGAATAAGCGGAAGAGGATAGCGGTTCTTAACGGTCACCTTATTCAGGCCCCGATAGTCTATACATGGGCGGAGGGAACCGTCCTTCTTCTGAACAAAGAAAAATCCAGCGCCAGCTGGAGACGTGGATTTACGGATGAAGCCCTTTTGTAAGTTCTCCTGGATGTAGGAGGACATGGCTTCAGTCTCGGGCACAGAGAGAGGGTATACTCAACCACGTGGAGGAGAAGCCCCTGGAAGAAGGTCTATAGGGCAATCATAGGCTCGATGAGGTGGTAGTGAGTCCGCCTCCTTGGCCGAGAAAACATCGACAAAGTCTTGGTAGTCCTCTGGTAGCCCGGATAGAGGCTTGACATTAGCAGGTGACCTTGTAGAGCACTTGGATTGAGGAGATCTCAGACACCGGTTATGACAGTCCGGGCCCCAGCTGAGAACCTCCCCAGTTCTCCAGTCCAGCCTAGGGGTATGGAATTGCAGCCAAGGAAGACCCAGCAGGAGGTTGGAAGAGGAATGGCGCAAGACATAGAAGGAGATCTTCTCCTGATGTAAGGCTCCCACCTGGAGGACTAGGGGTGCCGTCTGGCTGTACACCGCTTCGGTAAGAACCTCCCCCGTAACCGAAGAGATAGACCGGGGTTGGGCTAGCTGGGTCACGGGTAGCCGCCATCTTTGGACCAACGAAGCAGAGATGAAACTGCCAGCAGAGCCAGAGTCGATGAGGGCAGTAGTCTGGAAAACTTGCCCAGAGGGTGTCTGGATGGAGACGGGCATAGTCAACCTTGGAGAGGTGGCATTCTCACCTAGGGAGGCCTCTCCCACCGGACCTAGGTGCGAGCGTTTCCCGGACGCTGAGGGCGTTGGGGACATCTCTGTCGATAGTGATCCGCGCCACCGCAATAGAGGCAGAGATTCTGGTCCAGTCGACGGTTCCTCTCATCAGTCGTCAGGCGAACACGTTCCACCTGCATAGGAACCTCTGGAAGCGACTGGGACATAGGAGCAACGGGATTCTGGAACACCGGTGCCAGCCGAGGATGGCGACGGGGCAGACTCAGACGCCGTCCTTGCCGGACCTCCTCCTCTCTCTCGGAAAACCTGGTGTAGACTCTGGTAGCCAGTAGAATAAGATCGTTCAAGAAGGTAGGCAGATCCCGGGCAGCGAGCACATCCTTCACTTGGCTGGACAGGCCCTTTTTAAAGGTGGCAATCAGAGCGGCCTCATTCCAGTCTAGTTCCGCAGCCAGGGTGCGGAACTGGATGGCGTAATCACCAACGGAGGAAGTCCCTTGGGATAAATTGAGGAGAGCAGTCTCAGCCGAAGACGCACGGGCAGGTTCCTCAAAGACAGAGCGGAACTCGTCCAGGAAGATTCGAAAATTGGCAGCAACCGGATCATTACGGTCCCATAGTGGCGTGGCCCAGGCCAGAGCTCTTCCCTCCAATAGGCTGATAATGAAAGCCACTTTAGAGCGCTCGGTGGCAAACTGACTGCTTAAAAGTTCGATGTACATAGTGCATTGGGTCAGGAATCCTCTGCACAACTTGGGGTCACCTCCATATTTACTTGGGAGAGCCAGTCGTAGTTTTGAAGAGGCTGCCGGAGGTGATGACTGCTGAGCTGTGGTATGCTGCTGAACGGCTGCAGTCAGTTGTTGAATCAGCTGTGACTGTTGCTGAATCTGTTGAGCCTGTAGGGCGACCACTCGGGCTACCTTGCGGATATCAGGTACCTCGCCGGGATCCATGGTTGGAGCCTACTGTAACGCCTGGACTAGTGGATCCACTGGACCGTCACCAGCGATTGCACTAACCTCACCAGGGAGCGGAGTCTAAGGGGCCGCTGGTTTTCACCAGAGCCCGCCGCAAGGCGGGATGGACTTGCTGCGGCAGGCGACCCCCAGGTCGCTACCCCTGGCTTGGTTGCTGGTGACGGCAGGCGAGGCGTGGCAGGAGCAGTAGGCAGGAGATGGTGCTGCAGAGGCCAGTGGACGTGACCGCAGGTGACAGGCTATACACAGGAGCAACGGTGATGCAGGGGAACAGGAACCAGGAACAAGGACTAGGGACAAGGTGGCGGATAGGAATCAGGAACAGGGACTAGGAACCAGGTAACGGACGGGAATCAGGAACAACAGGGAGCTGGGCCAAACGCTATGGGAAGCATGTAGAGGCTCCAACACCTGTAGTGGGGCAGGGCTGGAATAAATAGGGAGTGATTGGTGCAACTGGCCAATTAGGTGCGGACTGGCCCTTTAAATCTGAGACAGGGGACGCGCGCGCCGGCCGGCACAGACGGAGGCAGGAGCGGGACCAGGTAAGGCGCCCCCCGGGGCCGAACATGTAGCAGCGCCGGGTCCCTGCACCGGGACCCCGGCAGCTGCATGAGATGGGGGGAGGTCGCGGCGGCCCGGAGCATGGGACGCCGCCGCGGCCGTGACAGGGTATAAGTGTACTGGGGGGCGCTGGGCCTATGGGGCTGTCCAAAAGATCTCCTGATCAGAGTGGGTGTCAGCAGTGAGACCTGCTGTAATAATGCAGTGTCCCAGCACGAAAGGTTCTTTCTCTTAATACTCATATATTTTCTATAGTGCTGGAAAGGTTAGTGGCCACTGCAAAGGTTTGGTTTATGTTGCCCCATTATTCATCCCTTGTGTTCTCAATATTCTGTTATGTATATTGATTTTCATATGTTGGTCACATGGTGTGGTGATGCAAACGGCCTAGTATCATGTGACTTCCCCGGCTGCCATAGCAACCCCAATAGCCCTCGAGCTTTTGGCTGGGGTCAGTCAGTCCTCCCTCTACCTTCAAGAGGGAAGGGTGTGTTACCTTGCTGCTCCTCAGGGAGAAGGCTGCTGCTCAGTATTCTTCAGTCCATTATCTCCAAAACGTATTCCGGTCCAGTCCAGATGGGCAAGGTTTTCCTCAGAGGATGTCACTCTCTCCTAAGGTTTCTAGCACTGCATGCTAGCAGTAGTACCATAAAAGAATAAGTCTCTTGGTCCCTGACAAGGGTCCTGGCCTAAGCCAGGCCCTGGCTTCACTGCAGCAGGAACTGTGCTCTCTGTGTTTCTCCCACATCTACTGACACCAAAAAGCCCTCCCACCAGGAACTAGCTCATACAAAAGCCATATAAATATAAAACACCTCAAAGTGCAGGAGGCACTTTTCCTTATCTGGATTGGCCCCATACACTACTGAGTTCCTCAACAAGTTGAATATGGTGGACAATGACATTAAGTTAACCATGGTGGCATCGGAAACAGCTATACGGTTTCTAGATACATGGGTGTACAAGGGGGATGGGAAACAACCTGTTACATTTTTCCAGCTCTCACCCCAGACATATGTTGGAATCACTACCGTACAGCCAACTGTTAAGAATCAAAAGAATAGTTGAGGACCCACAGAAAGTAGGTGAAAGGCTAGAGGAGATGGGTGAAAAGAAGGTACCCATGCAGGTTGAAAGACAGAAAGCTAGAGCACTGGCTACTTCTATTAAAACCTTAGGGTCCTATAACAAGGGCCGATGAAGGCCCGATCAATTCTGTAAATGAGCCCCTATCTGCTAGATCGGCATCCATTTACTGGGCCTATTACATGGCCCAATAATCGTTTAGCGAGGGCTGCACAGACATCGATAGCGATCACATACATTTTGTGATCACATATTCCACATAAGAGAACAAACACATAAGAGAAATTATAAGGAAGGAAAGGAAAATTCTGGGTGATATTTTTCCATACATACCTGAATTCAAGAAGCCCCCTTGTGTGACATTTCGCAGATCAGGAAATTTGACACACTCGTCAGAGCAGCTGTGGGGTCAGCCAGCAGGGAGAGACAAATAATTTATTATTTTATTTTATAATTCCATTCTTTATACAAAATTAACATTGTATTAGAAAAATATACAGCAGAATTTTAATTTCAATCAATTAACAATTACGGTACATTTTTATTTTACCCTAAACCCTCCTACCACCCGCAAAGGAATTATATGAGAGGTATACGGAATAGGAAAGACAGACAACATTAGAAGCACACAATAAGGGATGCAGTAGCTGCAACCATATGATTAAAAGCAGAACATTTGTACATCCCACTACTGGAGAACAATTTCCTATTAAATTTTATCTGACATGTAAATACGTCATTTACATCCTCTGTGTAAGAAATTATATGTGGGGGAAACCACCATGGGATGCAAAGAGAGCATCAATAAACAAGTCTACAATAAAAACGGGTAGAGTTGACCACCATCGGCTGATCGTTTCTTTAGGCCCAGACCTAAAATTATCGCAACCTGCAACAACGGCTGTTGTTTAACGCTAAAATACACTGTCTGAACATAGCCTTACGATGTTGCTTGCTTCCTCTGGCAGTAGATTATCTCCCATGGGATAAAGCATCAGGCCGGTTAAATTAGGCCTTGTCTCTTTTTCCCTGGCCAAATTCACTAAGAGGCGCTTGTTTAACGACTCATCACCTTTAAGCAGGATCAATCATCTGATAGTTCTTCATTATTGGATGGACGTCATCTGTATAGATAGATGACGTCTCTTGTTCATTCGTTAATTATCAGGAATAAACAATGTATTACACAATATGATTTTCCAGGGGAAGTGAGCACCAACTTGTCAGTTCAGCACTCACTTCCCCCTCATTCCCTGCTCGCTGCCTGTGCAGTTACAAGCAGAGACATCAAGGGGGAGGGGGGTGCCTGAACAATCCTTAGGTTATGCGGGCTGGTGATAAAAGTCAGCGGCAGCGGGCTGCCTATTACACAGAACAATGCGCTGCAGAATGTCACTGACATAACCCTGATTTTTCAGCATGTTGAAAGACCACCATCAGCCGACTTACTGCTGAAGGCCGATAATCGTTTAGTGTAATAGGGCTAGTGTAATTAGTGTTCCTCTGAATTGGCGTGCACTAAAGGGACTAGGGCACAATAGGACCCTAGTTACACCTGTATTATATATATATATATATATATATATATATATATATATATATATATAGTTAGGACAATACAGAGGGAGGGGATTTGTACAGAACAGATGACCAGACCTGCATATTGCAGACCCCAGTATAAGGCCCACAACATCTTACAAACATATTATGAGCCTGTACTGTGAATCTGTAGAATATTACCGCTACTTAGTGCTGCATGTGTGCAGAATGGTGGTGAATGGTGTTGGTGGAGTGGTGAATAAGTGTGACTTTTAATGGAAAACACAAAATTGTTTGGGTGACCCCAAACTTTTGAACGGTAGTGTATATATATATATATATATATATATATATATATATATATATATCGCTCTGTGTAATAGAGAGAACGATCAGCCAATGAAACAATCATCCACTGTTGTTTTGCTAACTCTTAAGCAAAAGGTTCAGATTCGTATTTAAAGAAGGCGACTAATTAAGATACAAGGCAATTTTATTAAACAAATGGTTAAAAATATGATAAGTAATCTATAAAAGGATTATATACAGATGGTATATCAGAAATACAATAGCCAGGTGTTCTCAGTATGAGATTGCGGACACCTTTGCATAGATATAAATACACAGGTTAAAGGGAACCATTCACCCTGTGGCCCCAGGCAGAAACTGACATACAGTGACATAAAGGATCCCGTTGTTGACACTTCTTCTCACGCCCATTATGGTAATGAGCGCCGCCGAGCCCGAAGTCCAGCCTTCTCCCCGCCTCCGACACTTGATTGACGCCGGGTCTTCTTCCTCCTCGTCTTCTTTCTTCTCGCCGGATCCCGCTCAGGCGCCGTGACGGTCGTTTTCGGCGCATGCGCAGTTCACAATTGAAGCCGCTCCGCAGCTTGACTGTTTACTGCTCGTGCGCCGATTGTCTCGAGCACTATCCTGTTTACCGTGCAGGCGCAGAAGAGGTGGCGAGACCATTGCAACGGAGCCTGTGCGGGAATTCGTCAGAAGACTGAAGACTGAAGTCGTCAATCAAGTTCCAGGAGGCGTGGATGGGCGGCGACGAGAAGAGGACCTCATGAATAAGTTGGACTCGTCTGTCGTTTCCTATGGACGTTGGACTCATCTCGGCTCATTAGCATAATGGGCGCGAGAAGAAGAATCTGCGATTTCTCCGTGTCAACAACGAGATCCGGGACAGGACCGGGAGCGATGTGGTAAGTATATTGACCTTTATGTCACTGTATGTCAGTTTCTGCCTGGGGCCACGGGGTGAATGGTTCCCTTTAAGTACTTACAATATCACTAGTGCATAGTCACATCATCCGTCCTTCAAGCATCAGCCACCTGCAAAGCCGCAAGTGGCCGAAACCAAACATCAGCTGCAAATCGGCGCAGGACAGAGAAGAAATCATTACCAGGAATATATCAATACTTCATCTGCCATAAAGCTTCAGCTGGGGAGAGGCTACCAGCGATCTGACAGAGACCAAGTCCTGGGCCTACACTATGGAAGCGTCCTTACCATAGGTCCAAACCTCTCTACCAGATGGCTGCAACTCTCGGGTTTTATGCACAGTTAGAATCAATAATCCTAATACAACCTGGTGTTGCACTAAATTTAGAATACACCGATCTTGTTGTGTTTGTTTGGATTACCTCATGTTAAAGAATAGAATGGCCAGTTCTAATCCTTAAGAGGACAATACTCAAACAATGGGACAATGCACAGATTAATCCTAAAGTAATGATATATGGTTTTCTTGTTTCAGGGCAGTTTCTAGGCCATTTTGGCAACAGGGCGACCCTGAAATATAGTGCCCCCCCCTGGGTATATCTTGTATATTATTGTGTGACCCTCTGTGAGGAGGTATATACTGTTGTGTGACCCTCTGTGAGGCGGTATATACTGTTGTGTGACCCTCTGTGAGGCGGTATATACTATTGTGTGACTCTCTGTGAGGCGGTATATACTATTGTGTGACTCTCTGTGAGGCGGTATATCTTGTGTATTACTGTGTGACCCTCTGTGAGGTGGTATATATTACTATGTGACCCTCTGTGAGGCGGTATATCTTGTGTATTACTGTATGACCCTCTGGGAGGCGGTATATATTACTGTATGACCCTCTGTGAGGTGGTATATATTACTGTATGACCCTCTGTGAGGCGGTCAGGGCCGGCCTTAGGGTAAATGGCGCCCTGTGCAAAACCTTTTTTCGGCGCCCCCCCCCCCCCCCCCCTTAATGTAACATAAAGCTCCTTCAGCCTCCTCCCCCCCCGCCATTCACACAACTACCACCCCCAGCCCCCCCAAACAACTAACATAACGGTAACGATAATTATGACACGCCCCTTTTAACAAGCCACACCCTTTTTTGCAAGCCACATCCACTTAGCCATGCCAAAAAGGAACTTACTGAGCATCAACACAAGGCCGTGCCATTTAGTCTATAGCCATTATTATTATTTGTTATTATTAGGGGGTCTCAGCAGAAACCTGGATGAATATATACACAGGTATACAGCTATGCTCACACTACAGGAGTGTATATACAGGTATACATCCACTACAGGACATGTATATACAGGTATACAGCCACTACAGGACGTGATACAGTTATGCAGTACATAGCCCTTAGTCCCTGTGGTGGAGGACACTCACTGCAGCTTCTGACACAGAGACCCGAGGCTGGGAGCTGTGCAGAGCAGCTCTCTGTCTGCCGGAGCGCCCCCTAGCTGGCCGGGAGTGAGGTGCCCTGTGCAAGCGCACAGGTCGCACACCCCAAAGGCCGGCCCTGGAGGCGGTATATATTATTGTGTGACCCTCTGGGAGGCGGTATATATTATTGTGTGACCCTCTGGGAGGCGGTATATATTATTGTGTGACCCTCTGTGAGGTGGTATATATTACTGTATGACCCTCTGGGAGGCGGTATATATTATTGTGTGACCCTCTGTGAGGCGGTATATATTATTGTGTGACCCTCTGTGAGGCGGTATATATTATTGTGTGACCCTCTGGGAGGCGGTATATATTACTGTATGACCCTCTGGGAGGCGGTATATATTACTGTGTGACCCTCTGTGAGGCGGTATATATTATTGTGTGACCCTCTGTGAGGCGGTATATATTACTGTGTGACCCTCTGGGAGGCGGTATATATTACTGTGTGACCCTCTGGGAGGCGGTATATATTACTGTATGACCCTCTGGGAGGTGGTATATATTACTGTGTGACCCTCTGGGAGGCGGTATATATTACTGTGTGACCCTCTGTGAGGCGGTATATATTACTATATGACCCTCTGTGAGGCGGTATATATTATTGTGTGACCCTCTGTGAGGCGGTATATATTATTGTGTGACCCTCTGTGAGGCGGTATATATTATTGTGTGACCCTCTGTGAGGCGGTATATATTACTGTATGACCCTCTGGGAGGCGGTATATATTATTGTGTGACTCTCTGTGAGGCGGTATATACTATTGTGTGACTCTCTGTGAGGCGGTATATCTTGTGTATTACTGTGTGACCCTCTGTGAGGCGGTATATATTACTGTGTGACCCTCTGGGAGGCGGTATATATTACTGTATGACCCTCTGGGAGGCGGTATATGTTATTGTGTGACCCTCTGGGAGGCGGTATATATTACTGTGTGACCCTCTGTGAGGCGGTATATATTACTGTGTGACCCTTTGTGAGGCGGTATATATTATTGTGTGACCCTCTGGGAGGCGGTATATATTACTGTGTGACCCTCTGTGAGGCGGTATATATTACTGTGTGACCCTTTGTGAGGCGGTATATATTATTGTGTGACCCTCTGTGAGGCGGTATATATTATTGTGTGACCCTCTGTGAGGCGGTATATATTATTGTGTGACCCTCTGGGAGGCGGTATATATTATTGTGTGACCCTCTGGGAGGCGGTATATATTACTGTATGACCCTCTGGGAGGCGGTATATATTATTGTGTGACCCTCTGTGAGGCGGTATATATTACTGTATGACCCTCTGGGAGGCGGTATATATTATTGTATGACCCTCTGGGAGGCGGTATATATTATTGTGTGACCCTCTGGGAGGCGGTATATATTACTGTATGACCCTCTGGGAGGCGGTATATATTATTGTGTGACCCTCTGGGAGGCAGTATATAGAGCATAGCAGCACACTATACATACCATAGGATATCACACATACACAGCACACTATACATAACATAGATCATCACACATACCTTTGCACAGTGGACTCTTTACACACAAATATAGTGGAGTAACTTTTTGTAGCAGGGTGCAGTCTAGGAAGGGTTAATCATCAGGCAGAGGTCCTATGCCACTAACCCTCCCCACCCCCTCCTCCCGACTGAAGCTGCAGAGCCTTGTGAGCTAAGGGGAAAGGAAGTTAGAAGGAAGATAGATAAAGTAGAGACTGTGGGGTATGAAGCTGCCCATCACCCTGCTCCCCCCCCCAATCACATACACCCCAACACTGTACTGCTGATCCCCCACAGTGACACCCCCACAGGAAGCGAGCTGTTGTTTTAAAATAACAGTAATTATTTACCATTAAATGGCGGCCATCCACTCAATTTCAACAGTGTGTGAACAGATCCTTTCTGTGTTTTTAATCCACTCCTGGTTTTGGTTAAAAAATACTGACCAAAATACTGAGCAAAAATACTGTGTGGGAATTTGCATAGAAGTGACAAATTCTAATTATGTTCCAGATTCTAAGTTCCAAATTAAAGTCAATAACAAAATCGGACTCTCTATATTCTAGCAGCTAGGTTCGCACTGTGCGTTATTGTCACATTTTTAACATGCAGTTTTTATTATAACTGATGAATTCTCATCTCTCAGAGTCAACAAAAAGAGCATGTTATACACACAACAAAAACTCACAGGGTGAACTATTCAAACCCTTTTCCCCCGAAAGAGCCCAATAAGGCTCTGTTCACACAGAGCGAAACTGGAGGAATTCCGCTGCTGAATCCTGCCAGCCTCTCTGTCATAATGAGTCTATGGGACGCTCAAACGCCTCCTCTCTCCGCGCTAAAGAATGAGTTCCGCAGCGGAATTCCACCAGTTTGGATCAGTGTGAACAGAGCCTAATGCCTTGCAAGCCACTAAAAAGAATGTGTTATTAGAAAATGACTTATTGTTTAAACAATGTTTTGATGTTAAACATATTTTTTTAAGAATTATTGGTGACATTTTTCCTAATTTCCAATTTTTCTATCTATATTATAAAATAATCCTGTAATCTTGCAGTTTTCATTCTCACCACTGGGGCTAAAACTAAGCTGAGACTTCCTGTTCTGTCTGTAGTGATTATGATAAGGCATCTGTAAAGTGATCTGAAGGTAAATAGCATCAATACAAGACAATAGCAACTCCCTGTGGAATGACCTCTTCAAACATCACAGAGTACCAAAGATCACAGAGTCTGTCTACTGTCATCTATGTCCATGAGTCTTGCTGTAAAGCATGCCACTAAATGCTGTTAATAACAGGCCAGGCAATATGGCAGCCCCCATAACAATGTACAAAAAAATAAAAACCAAGTAGAATAAAAGAAAAAAAAAATTGTATCTGACTCTAATCAGTAAAAAAAAAAATTAAGTTGACACATTGCCAATCACAATGTAATGTTACAAGCAGCGCCAAAAAGACGTGCTAAAATGCTGCCTTATTATGTCTTCTGTAGTAATGTTAGCTGCTGAAACTAAGGCTTTTATTCTGGCGCGCGAGACAGGCAGGGAACCAGGAACCAGTCATCTGGGCTGTGACTAGTCACGGCTCTCTGCCTGTCAGCGCTCTGTAGGATGATTGACAGGAAAAGAGGCCAGTTAGAAGCCTCTTTTCAGAAGACACAAGACATGATAAGGTAGCGTTTTAGCTTGTCTTTTAAAACATTAAAAACATCTGTGCACTTTTTTTAGTCCCCCTAGGAGACTTGTTTGGGCAATCATTTACCCACATGTGACTAACAAGCTTCACCCATCCACATCGTATGTCTTAGCCACCTAAGAGATTGGCGCCTACATGGTTCATATCCAATCTTTGTTTCATAGTGCAGAAATGTTTTTTGTGAAACCTTTGACCTAGATGTCTTTTGATTTTTTTCAGACTCCTGAATATTCATCTTATAAACAGGACGCATTGGCTAAATATAGCGGGATAAATGGCTGAACTGACAGCTCTAATGGTAATTGTCCTTTGTAATGAGATGCGGGAGTTACAGAAGTGTTCCTTGGTGGGCAGATGAGTCACAAGCAAGAAATGAATGGAGGACCTATGATAAACACCTCTGGGACTTGTAGTACCACATACATAATACCTTTATCTACTCTGTATATTAAATAAAGTGTCAGCATCCTATCACTGGGAGTGGCATGGCTGTTATAATGTGAGGGGACACACACTTCACTCTATCTAGCAATAATAGTTAAAGGGGTACTCCAGCGGGGGGGGGGCACTTTTGTGCTGGGATCGGGGAGGAGGTGGCCGAGGGAAAAGACGTCCACTCACCTCCCCGGTTCCAGCGTCGGGTCCCGCATCACGGCGCTCCGGTGCCCGATTCCCAGCCGCGTCTGGGTGTCTGACGCGGGCCCGAGACGTGACGTCTCAGGTCCGCTCAGCCACTCAGTGAAGGAGGCGGGATCCGCTTCAAGTCTGCTCAGATCCCGCCTCCTTCACTGAGTGGCTGAGCGGACCTGAGATGTCACGTCTCGGGCCCGCATCAGACACCCGGAAGCGGCCGGGAGCGGGGCACCGGAGCGCCGCGATGCGGGACCCGCCGCTGGAACCGGGGAGGTGAGTGGACGTCTTTTCCCTCGGCCACCTCCTTCCCGGTCCCAGCAAAAAAGTGCCCCCTCGCTGGAGTACCCTTTTAATGCAGTTTGTAATGGTGTGTTTACACGGAGCATTTATCGTTCGAATTTTTGCGATAACAATCGCATTTGAGCGATAATCGGCTCGTGTAAACACAGCGAACGATCAAGCGACGAGAAATCGTTCATCCTGATCTTTCAACATGTTCTTAAATCGCCATTCGCCGTTTGTTTACATGAAGGGATCTGTGAATTTTTAGCAGTCTTTCACCGATTCACACATATGGGAGATGGGCTTAAGCGATCTTAAAACGATCGCAATAACGATTTTTCCAAACGATATATCATTCCGTCTAATGATCCGTTTACACTAAGCGATAATTCGCCCCAATCGATCATTTAACAATTTTGAAGCAACGATGTGGTTTTTATAACGATCAGCATTTAGACAAATCGTTATTGCAACCGTTTTTAAAATCGCTTAAGCTCATCTCACACATAGGGTGAATCTTTGAAAGACCGTTTACAGGAAGCGATCTGCAAATTTTTAGCGAACGACCAACGACGATTTGAGAACACGTTTAAAGATCACAATGTACGATTTCTCGCTCGTCGCTTGATCGTTCGCTGTGTTTACACAAGCCGATTATCGCTCACGGCGATCGGGCCGGTGGCACGGCAATCAGAGTCCCCCAAAATAGTAAATACCTGCTCTGGACCCCTCAGCTAGGTAGCTGAGGGGTCCAGAGCAGGTATTTGTACATTACTCACCTGTCCCGAGGTCCTGATTGGCGTCTTCCGGGTTCGCGGCGTCCTCCGTCTTCTCATCCGGTCTTCGGCTCTTTCCGGCGGTCCCCATCGGCTTTTTTCGGCTATTTTCGGCTCCAGCCTCGTCTTTTTCCGGATTTTGCGCTCTGCTGCCCCCTAGCGGCTGATATGTGTAATACACTTATCAGCAGCTACAGGGATGTTCAGAATGTAGAAAAAGTTTTGGGTTTTTTTCCAAATTTTTTTTTTTCTATTTTCCGCACCCTATCGCCGCTGAGTGTTGATCAGCATCGCACGAAAGTGCGCTGCTAATCAGCAACTCCTCCTTTTTGGCGTAGGGTGTTTTTTTTCTATATCCTACTGCCACGGTCTGCTGATAAGTGCCGCACATAAGTGCGGCATTTATCAGCAACGCCTTTGTTGGCGTAGGTTTTTTTTATACTTACTGTAAAAAAAAAAACACGTAAAAAACACTACATTACACCACACTACATTGAATAAAGTTTGACACTACACCACTACATACCCCATATACTAGTCCCCGTATAAAGATGACCCCCAGGGTGTTTTCGGCGTCGGACGCATACGCTATTATTGCCTCCGACACCGAAACAGCCAGTGAGGATGAATGGGGGGATCCTTCTTTCCTCCATTCATCCTCATCATCCTCATTATCCAGTGACGTGTCTGGGGGGTAGCGTAGCGTACGCTGCCTCCCAGACACGTCTTTTCCGCCAGTACCGTCCCAATAAGAGATGACGGTATGGCGTGAAATTCTACAAACTCTGTGAGCGTACCTCTAGGGTACGTGCACACTGCGGAATGGCGAAGGATAACCCTTTGTGCATTCCGCAGCTGGCACCCGCCGGCGGACTGATGCAGGCGCATGTCTCTACCCGTGTCATAGACTCCATTCTATGCACAGGCGGATTCCATCGTCCATCCAAAGAATGAATACGTTGGACGGAGAGCGGAATCCGCCCGTGCATAGAATGGAGTCTATGACACGTGTGGAGACGTGTGCCTGCATCACCCCGCCGGCGGGTGCCAACTGCGGAATGCACGAAGGGTTATCTGTCGCGATTCCGCAGTGTGCACGTACCCTTAGAGTGTATGTAGGAAGGGACACCCGAATCCAGCCCCCAGATGCCCCCTCCCCGCCCCCCCCCCAATCCTCGGAACAAGTGGGAAGATCGTCCGGGAACTGATCTTCCCACTGCTGGATAGAGGTTACCACCTGTACGGGGATAACTTTTATACCAGCACCCCCTCTTCTGGTCCCTCGCTGCCCTGTAGCTTGCGGCACGATCCGAACATATCATAAGTAGTAATAGAGCCCTAATATTTAGCAGCCATGGAGCGGCCCCAGCGCTTCTGGATATGAGGGACCCCGTATCGCACCAGGACAACATTTTCCAGGTGACGTCCCCCACACTGGAGAACAGGAGACCCCAGAAGAAGTGCAGAGTGTGGCGTAACAGGGGAATCAGGAAGGACACCATTTTCCAGTGTGACACCTGTCCTGATCCCCCCGTCCTCTGCATACAGGATCGCTCCAAGGCGCACCACACGTCACTAGGGTTCTACATTATCTAAATTCCTTCCCTTATTCCCATTTCAGGGGTCATGTTGATCCAGGGATTATTCTGATCGCCATTATGGAGTCGGGAAGGAATTTTTCCCCTGTGATGAGGCTACTGTCGTCTGCCTTACGAGGGTTTTTTGCCTTCCTCTGTGTCAACACAGGTTGAATTTGATGGACACCTGTCATTTCCAACCTTATAAACTAATAATTGGCCTAATACCCCCAAATAAATTAGAATTGTCCCTTTTCCCCAGCTAAATAGATATGGCCGCCATTCCCATTAGAGGATGCCATGATGCAATTACAAAGCCTCTGTGCGGCCAGGACAGTAGAAACTTCCCACAAGTGACCCCATTCTGGAAACTACACCCCATAAGGAATCTAACAAGGGGGGCAGCGGGGGATATGGCCCCCTGGTGACGGCCACATTTGGGACGTGAAAATGAAAAAAATGGTATTTTTTATTTTCTCGGCACATGTTCTACGTAAGTGCCCGTCACCAGTGGGGTCCATATCCTCACTGCACCCCTTGTTAGATTCCTTATGGGGTGTAGTTTCCAGAATGGGGTCACTTGTAGGGGTTTTCTACTGTCCTGGCAGCACAGGAGCTTTGTAAATGCGACATGGCCTCCATCCTCCATTCCAGCCTCTAAATGGCGCTCTGTCCCTTTGGTGACTTGCCCTGTGCCCATATGGCACATTATGCCCACATGTGGGGTATTTTCGTACTCAGGGGAAACTACCCTACACATTTTGTGTTCATTTTCTTTTTTAACCCCTTGTGGAAATGGAAAAAATCAAGGCTAGACCAACATTTAGTGTAATTTTTGTAAAATTTTTACTCTAAATCATTAATCTTGTCATGATTTTTTCATTTTCACAAGGGGCTAAAAGATTAAAAAAAACACTAAATGTGTAGCGCAATTTCCCCTGAGTACGGAAATACCCCACATGTGGACATAAAGCACCATGCGGGTGCAGGGTAAGCCTCCAAAGGGAAGGAGCGCCATTTGGTTTTTGAAGGCTGGATTTGGATGGAATGGATTTCGAGGGGCCATGTTGCATTCAAAAGGCCCCTGTGTTGCCAAGACAGTTGAAACCCCCCACAAGTGACCCCATTATGGAAACTACACCCCTCAGGGAATGTAACAAGGGGTGTAGTGAGCATATGGACCCCACTGGTGACGGGCACAAATGTGGAACAATGTGGCGTGATAATGAAATATTACATTTTTTACACTATAATGTTGGTTTAGCCTTGAATTTATCATTTTCACAAGGGGTTAAAAGAGGGGAAAAAAACAAAATGTGTAGAGCAATTTCCCCCGAGTCCGTAAATACCCCACATGTGGACATAAAGCGCCATGTGGGCGCAGGGCAAGCCTCCAAAGGGAAGGAGCGCCATTTGGATTTTGGAGGTTGGATTTGGCTAGAATGGATGATGAACGCCATGTCGCATTTACAGAGCCCTCGTGCTGCCAAAACACTGGAAACCCCCCACAAGTGACCCCATTCTGGAAACTGCAGCCCTCAGGGAATCTAACAAGGGGTGCAGTGAGGATATGGACCCCTTGATGACGGGCACCTTTGTGCCATGAAAGTGAAAAAATGAAAATTTTCCCTTTCACGTCACATTGTTCCACATTTGTGCCCGTCACCAGTGGGGTCCATATGCTCACTGCCCCCCCTTGTTAGATTTCTTGAGGGGTGTAGTTTCCAGAATGGGGTCACTTGTGGGGGGTTTCCAGTGTCTTGGCAGCACGAGGGCTCTGTAAATGCGACATGGCCCTTGAAATCCTTTCCAGTGAAATTCAGCTTCCAAAAGCCAATTGGCGCTCCTTCCCTTTGGAGGCTCGTCCTGCGCCCCCTTGGCACTTTATCGCCACATGTGGGGTATTTCTGTACTCGGGAGAAACTGCGCTACACATTTTGTGTCTTTTTTTTCCTCTTATCCCTTTAAGAAAATGAAAAATTGAAGGCTAGAACAACGTTTTAGTGTACAAAATAAATTTTTCTTTTTTCACGCCATATTGTTCGGAAAATCTGTGAAGCACCTGTGGGGTCCAAATGCTCACCGCACCCCTTGTTACATTCCTTGAGGGGTGTAGTTTTCTAAATGGTGTCCCTTTAGGGGTGTTTTTTAGGTTTTGGCACCCCAGAGCCTCTGCCAACCTGAAGTGGTACAGTCAAAAATGACCAAATATAACGGAGGCATTGAAATTCACTAGGCGATCCTTTATATCTGAGGCTTGTGGTTGCGTCAAATAGCGCAATAGGGCCACATATGGGGTATTTCTATAAACTGCAGAAACGGGGCAATAATTATTGGGGTGCATTTCTCTGGTAATAGGTTTATAATTATGAAAAATATTGGATTACAATAAAATCTCTGCACAGAAAATTAAAATTAAAATTTCTTACACACTTAGCTTTATTTCTGTGACTCCCCTAAAGGGTTAAAACACTTTCTGGATATGCTTTTGCAGAGTGTGGGGGGTGCAGTTTCTGAAATGGGGTGCTTTGTGGGGCTTTCTAACATACAGGCCCCTCAAATACACTTTTAACCTGAACAGGTCTTTAAAAATATCTGATTTTGAAATTTTACTGAAAATTTGTAAATTTGCTGCTAATGTTTTAAGCTTCCTATTGTCTAAAAAAAATGAAAGATCGTTTAATAAATGCTGCCAACATAAATTAGACATGTTGCTAATGCTATTTAATATATAATTTATGTGGTATAACCACTTTCTGTATAAGCAAAAAAGTTTCAAAGTTGGAAAAATGCATTTTTTCACATTTTTTCACATTATTTGGGTTTTTTTCATAAAGATTTGTTATGAGTATCGACTCCAATTTACCAGAAATGTAAAGTACAATATGTCACGAGAAAACAATCTCAGAATCAGCCGGATAGGTAAAAGCATCCCGAAGTTATTAATGAATAAAGTGACACTGGTCATATTCATAAAATTTGTCTCTGTCATTAAGGCCATTTCAGGCTCTGTCCTTAAGGGGTTAAATTCTATAAAAATATAGATTTTCTGTAAACAAAAAAGGGGGATAAATGGGTAATTGAGTCTCTTCCTTCCCTAGGAAGAGACCAAGGAATGAGAATTCCCCTCCCTCTACATCCATTGAAGGATACAAGGTCCTAGATGAAGTCTATTCAGATTTTGATGATGAAGATGATAAGAAGAAAGAAAAATTCCTATTTAATCCTGAGAACATTGCTAAACTTGTCAGACTGGTTCGTACTGTAACTCAGCCTGATCAGGAAGAATCTTCATCCTCTAGAAATTCTAAAGCCTTCGGAATGGATGACTTTATCTATGACCTTATTATTTCTGAATGGAAGAAGCCAGACAAGGCTCCCTCTATTAGTAAGAGGTTTTGGACCCTATTCCCTATTGATGAGGATCAATTTGAGACTTGGATTGATCCTCCTAAAGTTGATATGGCCATAGCCAAATTATCAAAGAAGATTATTGTACCCTCTGATGATGGTACCAGCCTTAGAGATCCCATGGATCGCAGGGTTGAAGCATCATTAAAGAGAGCCTATTCAGCGGCAGTAGGTCAGACTTCCATAGCTGTCTCTAACCACGAGGTTACAAAGGCCATGAAGATATGGTTAGACAAAATTCAGGAAGATATAGATGCTTGTGTTGATAGAGATTGTATCCTATCCTTTCAGGAAAGTTAATTTAGCCATGGAGTATATGTCTGATTCTGCTGCTCATCAAGCCAGACTTGGTGCTCGATCCATGGCGTTATCATCCGCTGCTAGAAGGGCCTTGTGGCTGCGTCCGTGGCCGGGTGATAATCCATCTAAATTTAACATGTGTAACATGGAATTTTCTCCGGGCAGGCTCTTTGGCTCAGAGCTGGACACCCTGATGCTGGAACTCTCTGACAAGAAAGGCAAATCTCTCCCTCCTGTCAGAAAGTCCTTTTGGTATAGGAGAGAAAGGTCTCCCCAGGGAGGTAGACAAAGCACATTTCGAGGCAGAGGTAGAGGGTACGGAGGCTACAGAAGGGGAGGTTCTTCCAGAAGAGGTAAATCCTCCCCAAAAGGTAAAGATTTCTGATGCCAATCTTCTGGTGGGGGGTCGTCTGTCCCATTTTTTGCCCGAATGGGAGAGATTAATAAAGGATATATCGGTATTCAACATCATCAGACGAGGTTATGTTCTTTCATTAGATCCGCTGCCACCGAAAAGGTTTCTCGTTTCCTCTCGTCATTGTCCAGAGAAGCAGAGACTGTTGGAACAATCCATTCTGGAACTGATTCAACTATCCGCTGTAGAACCTGTCCCTCCCAACGAAAGAGGCCAGGGAGTTTATTCCCCTGTTTTTCTAGTACCCAAACCCTCGGGGAAAAACAGGTTAATAATAGATCTCAGATACCTAAACAGATTCATGAACAAAAGCAAGTTTCGCATGGAAACTATAAAATCGGTAAAGATGATCCTAAACCGAGGAGACTTTATGGTGTCTCTTGACTTGAAAGACGCCTATTTTCATATACCAATCTACACAGATCACAGAAAGTTTCTTCGTATCACAGTTCACATGGGACAGCAGATCTTACATCTCCAATTCAAGGTTCTTCCATTTGGAATAACATCAGCCCCATTCGTGTTCACAAAAGTAGTATCCTCAGTAGTGGCAGTACTAAGGATGCAGAACATAAACGTAATACCGTACCTAGACAATTGGCGTATCGTAGCAAGGTCGCAGGAACGCCTCAATACAGACGTGACTTCCACATTGAACCTCCTGACCTCTCTAGGTTGGCTGGTCAATTGGGAAAAGTCAGACCTCATTCCCTCTACAGTCAAAAGGTACCTGGGGTTTGTTATAAATTCCCAGAACATGAGACTATATCTCACTCCAGAAAGGAAGTTGAGAATCATGGAAGGATACCGGTTTCTGAGAATTCCTCGACCGGTTTCATTCAGGACTCTGATGAGATATCTAGGGCTTCTCTCCTCATCGGCAGAAGCGGTACCTTGGGCCCTTTGGCATCTGAGACCCCTACAATCGGAAGTTCTTCAGAGATGGGACAAGAGAACTACGTCGTTAGACAAAAAGATCAGGCTTCCCCTAGCAGTAAGGAAATCCCTACAATGGTGGGAACATGTAAAGGATGGAGCCAATATAGAAGAACCAGTTTGGACTATTCTCACTACAGATGCCTCGGGGTCAGGATGGGGAGCTCATCTAGAAGACAGGAGGATCCAAGGAAAATGGAGTGGATCAGAAAGAACCCTCTCTTCAAACCAGCTAAAACTAAGAGCCATATACAAAGCCCTCTTACATCTCTCTCCTCAGATTCAGAGTCAAGCCATTAAGGTAAGATCAGACAACATCTCTGCCGTGTACTACCTGAACAAACAGGGGGGCACCAGATCCAAGGCACTCCTTGGAGAGGTGGGTGTAACGCCTGGAGTAGTGGATCCACTGGACCGTCACCAGCGATGGCACTAACCTCACCAGGGAGCGGAGTCTAAGGGGCCGCTGGTTTTCACCAGAGCCCGCCGCAAGGCGGGATGGACTTGCTGCGGCAGGCGACCCCCAGGTCGCTACCCCTGGCTTGGTTGCTAATGACGGCAGGCGAGGCGTGGCAGGAGCAGTAGGCAGGAGATAGTGCAGGCAGAGGATAGTAGACGTGCTAGCAGGTGGCGGACAGGACTCAGGAACAATGGGAAGGCAGCGGGCAAGGACTAGGGACAAGGACTGGAGACAGGAACAAGGGACAAGGACTAAGGTCAGGAACAACAGGGAGCTGGGCCAAACGCTATGGGAAGCATATAGAGGCTCCAACACGAGGGACAGGGCACGCTGGGATTTATAGGGAGTGATTGGGTGCAACTACCAATTAGGGGCGGACTGGCCCTTTAAATCTGAGACAGCCGGCGCGCGCGCCCTAGGAGGCGGGGACGCGCGCGCCGGCCGGCACAGACGGAGACCAGAGCGGGACGAGGTGAGGCGCCCCCCGGGGCCGAACAGACAGCAGCGCCGGGTCCCTGCACAAGGGGTCCCTGGGACAGAGGGAGGTCGCGGCAGCGGCCCGGAGCACGGGACGCCGCCGCGGCCATGACAGTGGGAAACATTTTGAGTTGGGCAGAACTGAACCTGACCAGAATTACTGCAGTCCATATAAAGGGGACGATGAATGTAGTGGCCGACAGACTCAGTCGAAACCTGGCAGTACCAGGGGAATGGTCTCTGAACCCTGCGATATTCAGCCAGATAACCTCCAGATGGGGTCTACCAAAGATAGACTTGATGGCAACACGCACCAATGCAAAAGTCCTGAGGTTCTGCTCTCTCTATCAGGAAGACGATCCAATGACAGTGGACGCGATGACAATACCGTGGAAATTCCAACTTGCATATATATTTCCACCGACGGCCATGATTCCAAGAGTGTTACTGAAGATCAGACAAGACCAAGCTTCTGTCATAGCGATAATACCATTCGGGCCGAAGAGGTCCTGGTTTACCCAGCTCCTGTCAATGAGCAGAGGGACATATTGGAAGTTGCCACTACAGCAGAACCTGGTGTCTCAGGGCACGCAGCTCTGCGAGAATCTGGGGTCTCTTCACCTGACAGCCTGGAGACTGATCAGTCCTTACTAAGGGCTAAAGGGTTTTCTAGCAGAGTAGTAGACACACTTTCTCATTCTAGAAGTGCTGCTACTAATAGATCATATGCTAGAATCAGGAGAATCTTCCAATCTTGGTGTTTTCCCAGACAAATAAATCCCAGTAACCCTTCAACTCCAGAGATCCTAGAATTCCTGCAAGACGGGTTTGACAAGGGATTGTCGCCTAGTACCCTGAAGGTCCAGTTAGCAGCCTTATCAGCTTATCTTCAGAAAAGGCTCCTGCAGATTCAGGAGGTAAAGGAATTTATTAGAGCCATTTCAAGACTACGCCCCAGGCTCTGTAGACCTGTGAATCCGTGGGACTTATCCCTAGTCGTAAAAGCCCTAAGTAAGGAACCCTTTGAACCTTTGGAGTCAACATCCTTAAAAATGATTACTCTGAAGACGGTCTTCCTCTTGGCCATAACATCTGCCAAGAGAGTAGGAGAACTGCAGGCCCTCTCTTCTAGAGAACCATATACTATTTTCATAGAGGACAGAGTACTTTTGAAATTTTTGCCAAACTTCTCTCCTAAGTGCCCTTTCTTTAGTAACCTAAATCAGATGATTTCTCTATCCAGATTACCTGCGGATTTGGTGTCGGAAGATCCAGAACTGCAAAGCCTAGATGTCATCAGGTGTCTCCAAACCTACCTGGACAGAACCAAAGAACTTAGGAAATCCGAAAATCTGTTTGTATCGTACATGGGGAAGAACAAAGGCAAAAAAGCCTCTAAACCATCCATTTCCAGGTGGATTTCAGAATGCATTAATTTCTGCTATACTATCAGTGATCAAGACCCTCCAGAATTCACGAAAGCTCATTCCACCAGAGCCATGGCAGTTTCATGGGCAGAAAAAGCCCTAATACCTCTGGAGCAGATTTGTTTAGCAGCAGCGTGGTCCACTCCAAAGACCTTTTTCAAACATTATAGGATAGGAAACTCTATTCCAAGTTTTTCCACCTCGGTCCTGAATTCCGCTTTTCAACAATCCCACCCTTAGGGGTTTAGAAGTACGTGTTAAATCCCCATTATTGTGCCGCTGTGGGACGTAAGGGAAGGTTACATTTGATGGATAATGTGTTTTCCCTTAGTCCCATCAGCGGCACAACTTCCCACCCTTTTGTTGTTGTTTTTTCTTCTTCTATATAATGACTCACTGGCTGTGGGGATCCACCTCCTCTTATCCTAGAGGGAGGAGGGGCCTTTATTTGAATTATTAAAACTTTATTCTTTGTACTATTAAAAGTTCCTTTGTCCTGCCTAGCTCAAAGGGGCAAGAATACCCCGTTATTGTGCCGCTGATGGGACTAAGGGAAAACACATTATCCATCAAATGTAACCTTGTGCAACCACAAAGCTTCCCAGCAACTACATCGACCATCGCACAAGTGAACTTCACTGGAGATAGATAAAAGTAAACAGAGACATCTAGTGGTCATCATGAAATATTGCAATGAATCCTTCTAGAAAAAAAAACACAAAAGTACAAAATACCACAACATCTGAGGCCGAATTCACACATCCGTATGCAGTGTCCCAGTGTGGGGTCCACTGTCTTTTCTAACAAGTATAGGTTGTTACAATGTGTATGTGTAACCTCTGAGACTTTAGTCAGTAGTATGCGCCGCCAGATGTCACTGTTCTATTGCACAGCCAATGGTCTAAAGTATGTAAGGGTTAACTGATTGTGATCTATTGATTGTGAATTTCCTGCCACTGTCTGACCATTTCTACAAAACAATCCTAGAGCTACCTACCTTAGTAGCTATTACCCTATCACAGAGGGTTATCCTATGTCTATTGCCCAATCAGATTTCCCCCCTGTAAGCCTTTTAATATATAGTGGTGTGGGACTAATGGGTTGCAGTTCTAGTCTGCTGTTCAGTTTTGTCAGTGTATGAGAGAGTGTATACACAGAGCCTGCTGAGAGTATTCTTCCAGGCCCTGGCCTGCTGCCAGGAGCCTTGTGAGGACTGCTTCTTTATTTCTTCTAACTAAAGAGATCCTTGCCATGTCCAGTTAGAGCACCGCATGGAGGGACTGCAGAGAGGGATGGGACTGAACATATTCACACTGGGGGGACTGTTCTCCTCTTCTCCTACCTCTGAAAACGTTTAAAGTAACTGAGGTACTAAACAAGTCTGTAGCTAAGCTAAAGGCAAAGGCTGAGTCTTTTACTGCAAGTCGCTAGCGTGTCCCTTGAGCGCCTCCCAGACAACTAGCTCTCCCACTAGGGGGACCTGTAATCCCTGATCATGTGTCACTCCTTGCCCACATGGTAGCTTAGGCGGATGTCTTTTCACATGGATTCTGGAACTTTTGCCCGACAGCCCCAGCTAAACCACTGTGTCTGAATAGGCCCCAGTCTGCAGCCTGCAGGATGCCTACTTACCCTCACTGTCCAACTCAACCAACTAAAAGCCTATTTCAACTAACTTTCAAAGACCCATTTATTAAGAATAGGTGATCAGCGCAGCAAATACGGGCCACATCTCATTCAGGGAAGTTACTCTAAGACACCTTAATGGGATTTAAATTCAGTATCTCCATAAAGGGGAACTGAAGCAGATAACTGTAGGAAGGATAGTTGGGCTATTAGGGTGTCCTTACACTTTATCCAAAGTCATCAAATCCTCAGCGTGTTTGGCCATCTCTCTAACGTGTATATTGGCCTCCTGGGTCTCCACCAACATGTGATGTTCGTGGACAGAATGATGGATGTTCATTGCCTGACCCCTTTCTTCTTGGAGTGATAAGCCAGACCTGTCTGGTTGCGACTTACCCCCTCCTCTCTATAGAGAACACATTCAGCCATGCAAAACTTTGAAGCGTATGGAGAAGTAAGGAGAGATAACTGTTGTCAGAATGAACATTTAAAATGTACAGCTACATCAACTTGGTAGCATTTTCGAAGAATTGACACCCTTGGGTCTCCTTTGCGCTTGTGTGTTTTGGGTGTTTAACTATTCTGGGTCCGGAGAAGTTTTAGATATAAGACAGTATGTTCCTTTGGAGGTTATGAAGTATATAGCCTAGTACAGTACTTCTAACCTGAGGTATAATAATTATGAAGGCCATGGCGATTTACCAATATATAAAAAAAAAAAAAACAATATGTGTAGGTGTTCATCAAGGTTGTAAGAAGCCGAATGGCAACCATATCAGGACAGTAACATCACTGTACAAAGCCGAGCCAATGCTGGAAGTGGGAGTCAAGTTCTCATTTCTAGTGAATTAGATACATAGTCATGGCGTATCTCCTCATTTAGCAGTTTGATTGGAGATCAACAATAGTGGTCAGATGCCAGGTGCTGATACTGTATGGCCTCCATGGCCAGTTTTCATGGACCTTCTCAAGGACTTTATGTTAATGAGTCAAGAGATTTGGCAAAATGGCATGCTGGTGTATCTGTGGGCGGACATGTTGGCCCCATTGATTCCAATTAAAAATCATATGAGCTGAGAAAATGACCTATGTTCAGGCCTTGAAATCAATGGTGCCTGACGCTGTCCATGCACAGATACATCGGCTTGCCATTTTGATGACATATTGGTGCCAGATATGTGATTGAGCCCTTACATCCTATGTGTATGAGCTCCATTATATTTAGCGTTTAATCAGGTATCGGACATCAGAATACATGAAACAAACATGAACAAAGAGGTTGTATAAGACCTAACAAGACGACTGCTTCCGGGAACTTCTACTCTTGCCTATTGAGCGAAACTACATGAATGCTCTTTGAGGTCTGTAATGTGAATGCAATGACACAATGCAAAGTAAATGAAAGTTGGTGGGGTAGACAATTGTCCTGCCGCTCTGCCCCCTGCTGATACGGTGAGACAGGACTGTCCTCTAATAATGGCCGCCTGCAGACAATTGCTGAGAGGGGCCTTTAGAGATATTTTTACCACAGAGAATAGCGATACTATAGGCAGGGTGACAGGACTCTCCCTTGGGTAGGTCACTGTGAGTTTAGAGCTCAGCGTCAGATGACACCTTGTATTATAGGAAAGCAGCGCAGGAAGCAGGAGTGGTGCCCGATCGGCAGTCTTTGAGGAAACCCATTGTCTTTCATAGAGGGAGGAGAAGTATGGAAAAGAAGGAAAGAATGACCACAGTGAGGACCCTTGTGTGAAACGCCAGTCTTCCTGTCTACAATACTGACTCCCTGTTCCGGAATTTACCACATCTAAATGAGACTATTAATGACAAGTGGATTGACACGTAATGGTTCTCTAATTTAGTTGCAATTGCAGATGGGATCCTATGTCTACAGGCCCCTCCAATGTAAGCAGCAGGCCTATATGGGAAAATAGGGGGCTCTTGGTGTTGGTTCATGTCACTATGCTTGCTTCTTCACGCTCTTACTCATCCCATATTTGAGAAAAGACACTTGAGGCTCCTGCACTGTTCCCACCATCCCCTCCATTGGTTTTTAGGGTACTTAAAGGGTTGATCCAACATGGCCGCTTTTAAACTAAAGGCCTCATTACATGGCCTGACAAGTGCTGTAAACAAGAGCTGATCTCGGAAATTGGTGCCACACTAATGATTGCTAGATCCTTCGTGCAGCCCTTTGCTGCCATAACTTGTCAGCCGCACATTCCCTATTAGGGGTGGAGATATGTGCTCAATGAACAATGATTTTTAGAGAGTCACAATGAAGCAGCCAACAAACCAGTGTTTGCTCATAAACCAGTTGATTTCTGTATCATTGCCTGAGATCTTTGCTTCCTGTCATAGAATAGGAACCTTTATTATTGGCTTGCAGGGTCATGTGAAGTGCGCACAGCTGCAGCGCTGTGTACATTCTGTATACACTCCAGCTAGAATTCCATGCGGCCGCATAGAAAACGGACTTGTTAGTTTTGTGCGGCTGCTATTCATTGCTGCTCCGGACGCACTTTACATTGTCTGCTATAGTGATTTGGAATGCGGGTACACCCGAATGTGTCTGCATTCTAAATCAAAAGAAGTAAAGTTGATCCGGCCAGTGTGAACTTCACAGACAGCGCGGTTCTGTGACACAGCCGTGTCACGGATTGGCCACTGTAATACACAGTGTGAACCTAGCCTTATATTACACAGCCCTGGTATCACTGTATAAGAGCTTATGTACAGTCCTGGGATTTGGAGAAGCTATAGCTGATGACAATACACCTATTAGGAGACAAGATAAAACATCTCTCCTCATTCTGCAAACGTGCACCACTAGATGGCGGTAATATTTTACAAATGCACTGTACACAGGCTGAATAGAGCAGTAAGACACAGCTCACACAAGCTTCCTGGGCACATCATCACAGCGTACATAATCCGAATCTTCATCTGTAGGAAGTTCTGCATAGAACCCCCCCCCCCCCCCCCCCCCCCCAAATTAGAGACCCCTTAGAGACACATTAATATGAAGACTTATTTCTCAAGACGAGTCTTAAGATGGACAATGAAAGTCATAGAAAGGTTCCATGATGTTTTATTTTATTCTGTTCAAAATGAGGTCTCTTATGTTAGTTTTATTGCCCTCATCTTCTGAAATACTCTGTGCTGCTGGGATATACTCTGACACACACACACACACTATGCCCCCTGTATCTATTAGTGTGACACATGACATTCTCAGAATGTCAGTAGAAATGTTGTTTGTTGCCCACAGCAGCCAATCACAATTCAGCTTTCATTTTACTGGGGCTAATGAATATTTGAAATCTGAGCTCCGATTGGTTGCTATGGGCAACAATAGACCATGTTACTGTAAAAATGATTGATAAATCTCCCCTGTTTGCTGCCTGTAGCAACCAATCAGAGCTCAGCTTTCAAATATTCATCAGCCCTGGTAAAATGAAAGCTGAGCTGTGATTGGTTGCTATGGGCAACAAACAACGCTCCTATTGTTGACTGCAGGGTTGGGACCTCGGCCTGCAAGATTTTAGAGTCATATGGCAAGGGGCCAACAGGGAATCTGCCCGCATATTATGAGTATGGGCCTATGACCTGTGCCAAGACTTGAGGGACCTCTTGGAGGCTACAGAGTTAGTGACTTAGGGCAGCTCCTTTGCTGCATCACAGCTTTCCACTCCATGTGCATCCTAAAGATGTGCATACAGTTGAAAGTAGAAATCACTTGGTGGAGATCCAAGACAAGTGCCCCAGATTTCCTTGTGCTGGACACCAGGCCAGTTCCTTGGATGCTTGGGAGGGGGTGGACTTCCCTTTCTGATGAAATCTAATGAAATGTACTATATTAGTATATACAATAGAGCGCTGTAATACCAGTGCCGACTTCCTAGTATTACTGGGCAGGTCAGTCACTCGCCGGCTGGGTGGCAGCCCAATTTAGAAGCGATCATTATCCAACCTACCTAATTAAAGGGATTTTCCAGTTGTGTGTAGATGACCTTGCAACGTCATTATATATTCTGTGCTACAATCCCTCCCTATTTTCTATATCTCAGCTTGCTGTCAATGAATAGTAACATTTATTGATGACATGATTCAGGTAAATGGCTTCTTCTGGGAAGAATTTTTGCTGTACAACTGTGGGTCACCACCACCGTTGCGAGACCCCTGTCATGTGACCACGCGTGTTGTTAGTTGCTTTTTTCCCTTCCTTTTTTAGGCCACTGAACAATCTAGCGTCTCGTTCTTAAGGCTTCAGCACCAGGAAGTAATGAATTAAATCCAGACTTTCAGTATCAGAGTAATTAAGTAAAAATACTCCTGGCTCAGGGTGGCAGCCATGCCGCTTCACCGCTCCGTAATTAAAACCTTTAATGGTTTGATGAAACATCTTTCCGTCACAGACAGATGGCGGCTTCCAGATAACAATGAATCACAAGGTTCTGCGTCTGCCAGGGAGGCGCCTATCACTGGTCAGTGGATTGAAGAGGTGATGGTGTCCCAGCTTCAATGTTTACCCAGGCACAGCGCCATATATAAAGTTGTGGCTGTAACTGGTACTGCAAAGCACTGCTGCTTAAAGGGGTAAAAAAATGTTTTTTAAATATACTGGTGTCAGAAAGTTATACAGATTTGTAATTTACTTCTATTTAAAAATATCTTCCAGTACTTATCAGCTGCTGTATGGTGTCTGGCAGCTGCTTTCTACAAATTTTAACACATGGGTGCTCAGTCAAGGAGGGTGTACATGTATATGAGGGGTCTGGAGAAAGAGTGGTTGACTGAACACTTGTTTGGCCAAGCTCTCTTTGCTGACCCTCCATACTCTCTCGCACACTCAAGTAGGGTGTCCATGTGTTCTAAATGGGGAGAAGGGAGTAAGCCATCGCTAGACATCTCTGATGGTAGCTCATACCCCCGAGAACAAAATGATTGGAGCTAATAAATCCCAATGTGTTATATCCTTCTCTCCTCCAATCTCTGCCATTGGGAAGCTCCTGTACAGCAGGTAAGTTGGCCAATGCCAACAATTTAAAGGGGTTATCCAAAGGAAATCTTTTTCTTTCAAATAAACTGTTTTCAAAAAGTTATATAGATTTGTATTTTGCTTCTATTTAAAAATCTCAAGTATCCCCATACTTATTAGCTACAATATGTCCTGCAGGAAGTGGAGTATTCTTTTCAGTCTGACACAGTGCTCTCTGCTGCCATCTCTGGCTGAGACAGGAACTGTCCAGAGAAGGAAAGGGATTTGCTACTGCTCTGAACAGTTCCTGTCTCGGACAGGGTTGGCAGCAGAGAGCAATGTGCCAGACTGAAAAGAAAACATTCCCTGCAGGGCATTCAGCAGCTGATAACTATAGGACAACTTGTGATTTTTAAATAGAAAAGAATTACAAATTTATATAACTTTTTGGAGAGATTTCATTTGAAAGAAAAAGATTTTTGCTGGATAACCCCTTTAAGAAGGTTTAGCCATCTTTAAATGGGCATTGCCATTAAAAAAAAAGAACTTTAAATATGTTGTAGAGATCTAGAAAATCCAAAATCCAACAGCATCCAAGATGAAAGAAATCCAACAGAAGACCGTTCCTGGTTGAAATGTTGGGTTGATACTTGGCTGAATAAATTTGAATTTCTTTCATCTTAGATGCTGTTGGACTATGAACTTTCTTGGCTTTCTTTTGGCCCACCTTCCTGGAATTGTGAACCTCTGACATGCAATCTCCCTGTCTACTAAGAAAGAGCCTAGGGATCTATTGGTGCTGCCGGACCCCCTTGTAGAGATTTGTTAGGGTCCAATGACTTAAACAGGCCAGGAGAAATCCATGCTGTGCACGATATTAGCTCTGTGACCAAGACAGTCTCACAAGTCTATGGGTCACGTGTACAGAAAGCGGGGTGAGAAGTGTTCAGTCTTTTCCTGTTCCATCTAGTACTCAGAACCCTCCGACCCCGACCGATCAAATCTTTTGATGATGTCTCTACAAAAGTTTTTTTATAGTTACTTTAATGTGTTTGGCCAGCTGTAGGCTAGGACCACATGTCGATTCCTGGTTGTGCGACAGGAACCACCGTGTTTTGCTGCCTGTTCACACTACCTGGCCTCCCATTCAAGTGAATGGGGTCACATTCCGAACCACAAGTCCATCCAGGATGAATATTATGTGACTGCGCAGTTAGTATTGTGGCCACTTAGAGGTCAGAACGTGACCCTATTCACTTCAATAAGAGGCCACGTCGTATAACCAGGCAGCACAACACAGCATTTCCTAACCCACTAGGTTTTAATGGAGTCCCTCACATTCCAGCATGCCGTTCTTTATATTGAGAAGAAGAATGGCGCTGCATACTACGCTATTCTTCCCATCATATATGGGATACAGCCGTAACACCCCAAATAGTTTGTGTAGCTGAATGTCAATCATTTCTAAACGGAATAGCATAGGACTGAGAGTATGATTGATTACAATGAAATCCAGATGTTGGGACATGATTGCAGTGACTACAGTTCAGCTGCAGATGGCGATGTGCAGCAGATTTTTGCAAAAGCTCAGGACTAAGAAAGGGGGAAAGTTTCCCCCTATTTCCAAATAGTAGGATTTCAGGGGCTATTAAACTAGTTGATGTCATCCCTGTTATGTGATATTAGACACCGTTTATTTTTATTAACCGGGCTACTGCTTGCATAGACTACTATGCACATCATTTGATTTACAATATATCAAGGAGCTGGCAGCAGGCATTGCTTACGTCTTCCTCTTCATAGCCAGATGTTTGGGGGTTTCTATAAACACTGGAGAAGGCGATGCAGCTGGAGGTGCAGAGGTTAAACATCTGCACTGGGAGCAATGCTGCTAGACAGGCAGGAGTCATTGCATAGGTTGCTGGAGGTATGATCAGTATGGCCGCCTGGCAAAGGATTCTGGGTGACTCAATCTTAATGTCACTTGTGTATGTATGAATAAATGATTTATTGGTCAAGCAACTATGCGAGCAACATCTGTAAGAAAGTAGTTATGGCAGGAGCGTGTATAAGTGATCTCCAACCTGTGGCTCTTTGGCTGTAGTAAAACTACAACTCCCAGGATGCCCAGACAGCCTGTGGTTGGAGTAAGGGTGCTAAGTTCCTTCCTTTCTTCATGGTCACATTTACCAACATGGGCACATCTTGGACAGACTGAGTGTCTACTGCCAGCGGCTGTCAGGGCATGCTGGGTGTTGTAGTATCGTAAGGGTCTATTCACACGTCAGTATATTTTCCAATCCGCAATTTTGAATCCGTAAGCAATCCGCAAATTTTCATCCGTATTGCATCCGTATTGCATCCGTATTGCATCCGTAAAATACGGACCCCATAGAGTTGTATTGGATGTGTCAGTTACTGTCCGTACTAGGGTCTGTCCTTTTTTTTTTGCGGAACGGATTGCAGCCCAGTACACAACACGGATGTGTGTATGGGTCCATTGAAATACATTGGTCCCATTTTTCTGCGGATCCGCAATTGCGGACAGGAACAGGATGTGTGAATAGGGCCTAACAGACAAAGAGCCACAGGTTGGAGTTCATTGGTTTACATAGTGGTGGAAGGGCCCTAACAAGATAAAAAGGGGGCCCACTGCAACTAACCACAATCCATCATGGTCACATTTGCCATTATTTCTCGCCACGTTGGCACATCCTGGACAGACTGGAGTGTCACCTGCCTGCAGCTGTCATGGCATGCTGGGAGTTGTAGTTTTGCCACAGCTAGAGAGCAGTAGGTTGACGATCATTGCATAGTTGGCAACAGTAGTGGATTATAACAGGGGCGTTTCGGGCGGCAGCCCGGGGCCTGAGCTCCTGGGGGGCCCATGACCACCCAAAAAGACCTATACTTTCAGTGGTGTACTGTCTCCTGGCTACACTACCACCATGATTTGCAAAAAATCACAGTTTTTTAATGGCAATTTTGCACAAATCAGGACATCATGACATTATCTGTCCTGTACTATGGCTAATGCTGCCATAGTTACAGTGGTGTGGGAGCCCAGGCTTGGTGAACAGCCCGGGGCCTATGGTAAAGTTAATCCGCCCCTGGTTGGCAACATTTGAAATTTTTTTCCAGGGACACTTTAGTGTTAAAAAATTATGTGGCTTTTTGTAGGTGTGGTATCTGTGGGGCGTGGGTTCAAAATTTTCCAGTTAGAATTTACTGTCAGAACAACACAAAAGGAGCATTACACACCCCAGTATTAGGTCCCCAGTATATTACACACCCCAGTATTAGGTCCCCAGTATATTACACACCCCAGTATTAGGTCCCCAGTATATTACACACCCCAGTTTCAGGTCTTCAGTATATTACACACCCCAGTGTCAGGTCCTCAGTATATTACACACCCCAGTGTCAGGTCCCCAGTATATTACACACTCCAGTATTAGGTCCCCAGTATATTACACACCCCAGTATTAGGTCCCCAGTATATTACACACCCCAGTGTCAGGTCCCCAGTATATTACACACCCCAGTATTAGGTCCCCAGTATATTACACACCCCTGTATTAGGTCCCCAGTATATTACACACCCCAGTTTCAGGTCCCCAGTATATTACACACCCCAGTATCAGGTCCCCAGTATATTACACACCCCAGTATTAGGTACCTAGTATATTACATACCCCAGTATTAGGTCCCCAGTATATTACACTCCCCACTCAGAGCAGGCTGAGACTCAGAGATAGCATTCTACTGACTGACTGTACATACTGGTTGTTTTAACCCATATGATGCAGCTGAACCCCATATAATCATACTACTACCCCCTTCATCCTACTGCTACTCCATCATCATACTACTACCCCTTTCATCCTCCTGCCCCTCCATCATCATACTACTTCCCCCTTCATCCCCCTCCTGTCCCTTCATCATCATACCAGTACCCCCTTTAGCATCCTCTTGTCCCTTCATCTGAATAAAAAAAAAAAAAAATTATACTTACCTCACCAGTATGGTTCCTCTAGTCCCCCAGGGACTCCTCTCCCTGCTCTGCATGAGTGACATTACTCGCGCTAGAAGGGGGTGGGGGTTTCTTGTGGCGAGGGCAGAGCCACCCGGGACATACCCGGGACTGTCTTCTCAGAATCGGGACACTCCCGGTTTTGCCGGGACTGTCCCGATTCTGAGAAGACAGTCCCGGGAATGTCATTGGTGTACACGATGGAGGAAAGACCACAGTGCAATCGAACACAAGATCCTTCCATCAGGGTCATATCTGCCTCCACTTTTTTTCCATGCAGGCAAAGTGACCTAGAGGACCAAGTAGGCCGACATAATGGCCTTCATTGGGCCCTTGACTACCACCTTAATGTCTCAGTGCCTCACGGAGTCACAAAACCTTATGTCTGACAGCTTATCGTTGGCTTGTATACTCAGAGACACCCCTTGCTTCCAAATAGTGAGAAAAGATTGTGCAAATATCAGCTGCGTGTCACATGGGTGTGGGATAAGCTATCACTGCCTCATCCCATGGGTTTATTCACACTCAGCACAATAGATATAGGCACATCGGGGGCAGAGTAGATTCCCTCTAGCTAGGTACACTTCTCTTCCAACCCCCTCCTCATTGCATGTGCTAAGACCATGAGAAATTCCTTCCTGCAGTAGCTGTACTGTAACAATGAAGTTAGTTGTGCCACCACAGGCCGCGTCCTTGTATGTAGTTCTTGGGCCATGGTGCCGATTCCGTAGGGTATGTGTCCATCAATGACATTGTTATGGATGCTCAACAACACAGGTGTCAAACTGTGTCCCTACAGCAGAACTACAATTCCCATCATGCTTGGATAGCTAAAGCTCTGGCAGTCCAAGCATGATGGGAATTGTAGTTTTGCAACAGCTGGAGGGACGCTGGTTTAACACCCCTGAAGGTTTAACACCTACAAGAGGGTGAGAAGATCAAATTCAAAGCTAAGAAACCAATAAAAGTCAAAAATCATACTCGTACCAGACACAACGTGGTCTTTATTTTATTAAGATACTCCTGGAGCCCATATTCTGCACATCTCTAACTGGTACTGCTAAGCGCTGCTGCTTAAAGGGGTACTATGGTGATTTATTTTATATTTTTTTAAATGAACTGATATCAGAAAGTTATATAAATTTGTAATTAACTTCTATTTAAAAACAATACAAGAACTGTATAGAGCAGGAAAAGTTTTCTATGTGGATTTGCTACTACTCTGGACAGTTTCTGACATGGACAGAGATGGCGGCAGAGAGCACTGTGTCAGACAGGAAAGAATACACCACTTCCTGCAGGACTTACAGCAGCTGATAAGTACTGGAAAACTGGAGATTTTTTTAAATAGAAGTAATTTACAAATCTGTGTAATTTTATGAAACCAGTTGATATGATTTTTTTTTTACGCCAGATTACTCCTTTAATGTTTGTCATTTAGGTCATGAAGATGGTTGTTGTGTTACAGCACTGTAATGTGTGCACTGGATGGCGCTTTTATGTAGGAACTATGTACTATATAACAGCGCTATAACTTATATACACAATTAGGCAGAATTACATCCGTATCTATCTCCATTTACATCCCTGCTGCTTAGGCTGGGTACACACTGCGTTTTTGCAATCAGTTTTTTTTCAGCCATTTTTTGCAAAAAAACAGATGAAAAAAACGGATGCATTTGTGTGTATCCGTTTTGATCCGTTTTTCCATTGACTTCCATTGTAAAAAAAAAACGGATCAAAACAAATCCGTTTTTTTGACGGACACAAAAACGTAGCTGACACTACTTTTGTGTCCAATAAAAAAAACCGGATCCATTTTGATCCGTTTTTTTTTTTTTAATGGAAGTCAATGGAAAAACGGATCAAAACGGATGCACACAAATGCATCCGTTTTTTTCATCCGTTTTTTGCAAAAAAAACGGATTGCAAAAACGCAGTGTGAACCCAGCCTTATCAGACAACCCTTACTGGAAAACATGGATCCATCCTGATAAGCCGGACATTTCTAATCTTATTAATGTACGATATAAGACCATTCCCACCCCCGCTCATGCACTTTTCAGCAGTATATTACTGTCGTATGCCCGGCAGTAAATTCTTTATATTAAAGTGACATGGCAGTGCAAGGGTTAAAGGCTACCCTGACTTACTCCTAAGCATTGCAACACTCTTCTGGCAAATATCTGGCAGCCACGTGGATAAGATCACTTACAGGTTACCGAGCCTCACATCTGGCTAATGTCGCAGTGACCTCCAGGGGTCAGGAGCAAAATACTTAGAATTTTTTTTTTCTTATATATATGTAGAGCCTCTGCTCACTGTGTAAGGATCATGCACAATGTCAGAGCCCAGGTCTATAATATACGCAAAGAAGTCATATGACCAATAAGCATTTAATAGAGCCTGCTGTGAGGCCCTGACAGGAAACGTACCACATTCCAGCTCATTCCGAATGCACTAAAGCCATTGTACAAGGCCGGTGATCACATAAACACACAAACATTCACAGCAAGTGGGGCCCAGTGCTCATAGCGCACGCTCACCCCCAATGTAGTCATAATACACGGTCAGCACTGGGGGCATTGAAAACAGATGTATAAGGAGATTCAGGACCATGATGCATTGCTGCCAGGTGTCGCATTCAAACTTCTGTTACAGCTTATCTTGTACTGGTCCTGAGATACATCCTGTATTAGGCTATGTTCACACAATGTAAGTTCAGTATTAATCGTGGCCGTTTAAACAACGGCTGTGATTAATACTTAACTTACATAGTGCTGCCCTCTATGGAATCCCGTCCGGAGTGTATATACACAGGGGGAGATTTATCAAACATGGTGTAAAGTGAAACTGGCTCATTTGCCCCTAGCAACCAATCAGATTCCACCTATCATTTTCTAAAGAGTCTGTGAGGAATAAAAGGTGGAATCTGATTGGTTGCTAGGGGCAACTGAGCCAGTTTCACTTTACACCATGTTTGATAAATCTCCCCCATAGTATACACTCCGTCCGGGATCCCTAGCCGCGCCGAGTGAAAATGACATGTCAGTTTTCTGCAGCCGATATTCAGTGAATAGGGGCCACAGAAAACCCTGTCAGTTCACGCAAAGGAGCGTGCGGCCCCGGCTTAAGATCTTTTTAGCGCCGGGATGATCTTTTCTGAGACCAGCCGAATGGCCAGTCTCTTACCATGTGTGAACATAGTCTTATACTGCAAAGCTGCACTCACTATTCTGCTGGTGAGGCCACTGTGTACATACATTACATTACTTATCCAGCACTGATGCTGAGTTATATCCTGTGTAGAGATGAGCGAACCTGGAGCATGCTTCGATGAGTCGATCTGAACCCGAACTTTCGGCATTTGCTTAGCGGTGGCTGCTGAACTTGGATAAAGCCCTAAGGCTATGTGGAAAACATGGATATAGTCATTGGCTGTATCCATATTTTCCAGACAACCTTAGAGCTTTATCCAAGTTCAGCAGCCCCAGCTAATCAAATGCCGAACGTTCGGGTTCGGATCGACTCGAACGCGAACCCGATTCGCTCATCTCTAATCCTGTGTTATACTCCAGAGCTGCACTCACTATTCTGGTGGTGGGTCACTGTGTATATACATTACATTACTTATTCTGTACTGATCCTGAGCTACATTGTGTATTATACTCCAGAGCTGAACTCACTATTCTGCTGGTGTGATCACTGTGTATATACATTATATTACTAATCTTGTACTGATCCTGAGTTACATCCTGTAATTCTTTTTATTAGAAAAATATAAAAATTAACAAACAAGGCATATCTGGCCATAACTTAAACATAACAGTAAATTACATAAATAACAAATAATAATGATAAACTATTGTAATAGTATAAAGCAAAAATGAAATCTTTAACCTTTTGCCACCAGGCCAGCCCAGCATTCCTACTTAACAAAAATAAATAAATAAATAAATAAATAAAATAAAATAAATAAATAAAAATGTTTTCAATCCAGGCAAAATAAGCCATAAAACTTAAACTACAAAGCCATCCTCGGCTGTAATCATAACTAAATAGAAGCCACCCTGGCTAAAAAAAACTCCCAAACCTGGGTTATAGTAAATAAACAAAACACAAACACACACATACAACCACCTTTAGACTAACACACGACCACCTGATCCTACAAACAATAACTATACATGAACTGAAAATGAAAGCCATCCAGGCGTAACCAAAAGATATAACATATAACATATCAGTATAAAAATAAAATACTAACTAACTAACTGGTTATTCCAGTACAACACTCGAGCCCAGCTGCCCTGAAAAACTAAAAAGGTACCTAAACACCAGTAACAGCGAAACAAACCACCAGTAACAGAGAAACAAAACACATAACAATTCTATCTATTACCCACGTGCCCCTCCACCTTCCCCTAGACCCCAGTGTGAGCTCACTTCATGGAGTCAAAGTTCAGTCCATTTTTGGTGTCAGCTCCATTCAGCTCACACCTTCCCACAGACCCCGCCCCCCATATCCCCCCTCCCAACCTATTCTGTATCCCCTCATATATACAATATATACAATGACTATAATGTCCATAAAGTTCATATGGCTTATTCAGCCATAACCCTGCCTACACTTATCACATAACATATATTAACATAAACATAGCACACCATAATAACATAACACAACAATATTATACAATATTATAAGAAGGCCCAAGTTCGGTAGCCTGTAAGCTCTACTGCTGACCAGAAAAAAACAACAAAAAGCTAAAGTGGCATGCACCAGCCCTCCACTGGGATCGGAGGATGGCAGATCGGGCACTAGAAATTTATAAACTATCCCTTACTATCTTACCCTACTCTCCCCCTATCTCTAACCCTAAGTTTAAACTGACCCTACGCGCTTTCCCTACTGCTGTCCCTACCTGCTCTGTCCCTAACCAGAATTATGGTCCCTCCCCAGTGGGCTCAGTACCTAGGGCACAGCAAAAGAAAACCCTCTCCACAGGAGAGAAGCCCTACTAGTACCCAGCCTGCCATACTCCAAAGACCTGATCTTCCCAAGGTCACCAGTGATGTTCCTACAGACCTCCACCTCCCACCTCGGAGAGGACTCTACGCTGTGTAGATACTAGACACCGTGCGTTCCACGTGTGGTACCTAACCAACAAGCTGACTAGAAATAACGTGCAGCGATCTTGGCCACCCAGGTTCCTGAATGCCCCATAAGCCCACTCCGGATAGGTGAAGCTGACTAACTGACAACCTATGGAGGCGCCCACCCTGGTGTAAACCCCTATATTGAAGGGACAATGAAGCAGGAAATGATCCATGCTTTCCAGCGTATTACCACACTCCTCACAGGGACACCCCCGATCATCGGAGCTCCTGCACCTCAAATTGTCCCTTACATATAGCTTCCCCTGGAAACAGCGCCAGGCCAAATCCCAAAACTTCTGAAGGATCCGTTTCGAGTTTAAAAGACTAAGCCCAACCTCTAGATCCTGACCTGGGCAGTCCCTGAGCGCCAAGGGCTTCTGGAAATGGGTCAACAGAACCCTTTGGTCAAGGAATTTCCTTGACTGAGTCCTGATCTCCCACATTCCCAGACCCCACCGACGTATCATCTTCAGAGTCGGAGTAGCGTAAGCCGGAAGATACCCATGGGGTGTACGAAGGTCCTTCACTCGCCCTCCTGTCTCCCATTCCTGGAAGAAAGACCGAAACCATTCCCTGCAGGAGAGTACCCACGGAGGAGCCCTCTCCTTGACCAGGTTCAGCCTATTCCCCCATAACAGCTGGAAGAACAGGCTGTAGATCCTAGTATAGGAAGCCTCTGGCAAGATACATACACTGCCCAGGTAGATGAACAAAGGGAGCAGGTACGATTTGATCAGGTGTACCCTTTCCCTTAAGGTTAAGGACCAACCCTTCCACTGGTCCACCTTCTGAGCAGCATTCTGGAGCCTACCATCCCAGTTTTTAGTGGGGTAATCACACTGGCCGAATGTAATGCCTAGGATTTTTGCCGAGTCTTGGGGCCCTGGAAGGGTGTCCGGGAGATCAAACTCGGGATCTCCCCCTCCCAGCCAGAGACTTTCACACTTATCCGGGTTGATGCTGGACCCAGATGCCTCTGAGTAGCGGTCCACCTCCGACATCACCATATCGACCTCCTCTCTCGAAAACACGAAGATAATGACATCATCAGCGTACGCTACCACTCTCAGGGTGGCTTCTGGCTCCTCCAGGCTCATCCTGACCCCTGCCAATGGTCCACAACCAACCCTCCTAAGGAAAGGGTTGATCGCGAACACATACAACAGTGGGCTCAAAGGACAGCCCTGGCGAACACCAGACCCAACCTCAAAAGAGCGGCCAGATCAACCGTTCACCAGCGGGAAACTCTCTGCCCCTGCATACAAGATCTTAAGCCAATTGACAAAAGTATCTGGTAGGCCATATCTCAGAAGGACGGACCAGAGGTACTCATGGTTCACCCGATCAAATGCTTTGGCCTGATCCAGTGACAGCAAGTACCCCTTCCAAAGACCAGCACCGCTTCGCTCCACTGCCTCCCTGACACCAAGGACAGCACTTAAGGTGCAAACTTCACCAGCCGATTAAACAGTATCTTGGCCAGAATCTTCCTGTCCACATTGAGAAGAGCTATGGGCCTCCAATTCTCAATGCGGCTCGAATCTTTACCCTTTGACAGAAGAATCAGGGCTGACCTCCTCATTGACCTCGGCAGAGTGCCCGAGGAAAGACACTCATTGAAGACCTCAGTCAAGAGGGGAACCAAGAGGTCTTATAGTCTTGAAGTCTTATACCACTCAGATGTTAAGCCATCTGGACCTGGCGACTTCTTCAGGGCAAGCCCTTCAATCGCCAGTCTAACTTCCTCTTCCCTGGTCTCTTCTGCCAAAACATCAAGAGAGGGGTCTACCCCTGGCTCAGGAATGGTTTCAGCCAGGAAACCCGACATCATGTCTCGATCTAGATCCTTCCTCCCCAAGAGGTGTGAGTAAAAGGATCTGACGACCTCCAGGATCCCTGATCTGGACCGGTTCAGAGATCCCGTACTATCAACCAGTCCAGTCACGATCTTACTATTCACTGACATCTTACAGTTTCTGTAGGGGTCGGGCGAGCGGTACCTCCCGAAATCCCTCTCAAAAACTAAAGATGCGTGCCTATCATACTGACACCTCATGAGCAAGGCTTTCACTCTGGAGATCTCCTCTCTACTACCTCCAGTCGAGACGAGATGCTCGAGTTTCCTCCTCAGGCCCTGATACACACGATACCTATTCAGAGACCTGAGGCTCGAGAGCTGGCGGAAGAACCTCGCAACCCGCTTCTTGAATATCTCCCACCACTCTGACTTACTACTACATAGGCCCAGTAGAGGTACCTCACTGAAGAAAATCCTCAAAGGACTGTCTTACCTCTGCTTCTTCCAGGAGGGACGAATTAAGCCTCCAGTAGCCTCTACCCATCCGGAGGGTCTCTGAAACATTCAGGGAAAACAAAATAAACAGTGATCGGAGAACTCCACCTCAACCACGGACACTGCGGAAGAGACGGCTTCCTCCTTTAAATAAAACCTGTCTAATCTAGACCTGCAGCTACCTCGATGATAGGTGAAACCCGTGTGGCCCGAGGGGGTCCGGATGTGGGCATCCTCTAGGCGAGCTTCCCTAACTATGCTGATCAGGGCCATGCTATCATAAGCCAGCTTGTCTTTGGCGCCTCTCCTGTCCTGAGACCTCGTGATTGTGTTGAAGTCTCCACCAAAGACCACCTGCCGACTTGTAAAAAGAAAGGGCTTAATCCTCATAAAAAGGCTTTTACGGTCCCACTTAGTTTGTGTGGCATAGATGTTAATGAGCCTGAGCTCTTGCCCCTTCATGAAGCCATCCAAGATCAGGCACCTCCCCATTTCCAACTCGATAACCCGTCTGCATTCTACAGGAGCGGTAAAAAGGACCACCACCCCACTATACGGCTCAGCCGCAAGAGACCAGTGTGAAGGCCCATGCCTACACTCTCTCTTGGCTTTTATTAGAGAGGCTAGATCTGTCAACCTGGTCTCCTGCAAAAACAAAATGTCGGTGTTAATACGACCGAGAAAATCAAAGGCTGCAAATCTAGCCGTATCAGACTTAATGCTGGCACAGTTAATGGATGCCAGCGTCAATGGGGTGAGTGCCGCCATCATGGATGATAGAGTTGGACGGCCTTAAACCCCTACTTACTTGTTTTCTTTCCTTTTTTCTTTCCACCCCCTTCAACATCAGAGGAAGACCCCTTAGATGGTTCCTTAGACCATTTTAGAGAGGTGGACATATCCATCTCTTGATCTTCACTTCCTCCACCTGAGGCCACCTGACCCCCTGAAGAAACTACCTCTGGGGGAGCAGGCTCGGCACCTCCTGGAGGTTCCTCTGGCCTAGACACCAGTCCCTCAACCTCTCCCGCTAAAAATGGAGAGGTTCCTTCACTGAGGGACTGATATCTGTTAGATAGACCGATCAGAGGGGGGTCAGTCAGAGCTTATTTTGACATCTGGCCTTTAATAATTTTTTGGGAAGACATTCTTCCTTCTGCTGCGCTTAGGTTTTTCCTCTTGCCATCTCCCTCCATCCTCATCCAGACTTTCATACTGGGAAGAACCTGAGGAGATGGCTATAGCCTCGCTTTCCTCTTTGCGCAGTCTCCCCATCTCTTCATCTAGTTCAGCGTCCCCCAAAGCCTCAGCCTGACCATCTGAGCCAACGCCAGGAGCAGGACCCTGGACTACCCCGACCATCTTGGAACTTCCAAGGTCCCTGCTCTTTCTGCGCCTTTCCTCTCGCCTAAGCTGAGTGGGGCTCTTACGCTTTTCCTTGTCAGTTCCGCTGAGGCAACCTCAGGGCTCTCCCCAGCTCGGGTGGCTGCAGCATAAGAGAAAGAACGGGGACACCTGCTAAATGGGCGACCAAGGTCACCACACAGGTGGCACCTAATCCGGCCACAGGATGCAGAAAGATGACCCTCCGCATCGCACAGTGCGCACATCTGCTTAGAGAAGTTTGCGCTAAAGTGGGTGGGATCACCGCACCTGTGGCACAGCTTCGGTTGCCACTGGTAAAAGACCTGGATTCTGTCGCGACCAAGGAAAGCGGCTGATGGTATGTGCGCAACAGTATTGCCTGAACGTTTTAGACGGACTGAGAACGTCCAGGCCCCAGACCAGATGCCATGCTGATCTAAGTTCTTCCGGGGAACGTCCGTCACTTCCCCGTACCTGCCCAACCAAGTCATGATGTCATAACAAGAAAGTGATTCGTTACTTGTCAAAACGGTCACTTTCTTTACCATGCTCTGGCGAGATATCGCTTTAACAACGAAATCTCGCCATCCGGGCTCGTCCTTCACCAGCTCATAATTAGACCAGAAAAGTTCAAGCCCCTCTGGTCTTACAAAGCTGATGTCGAACTCAGAGGAGCCATAGGGGTGGATCAAGGCAAAGATGTCACTGGCCTTGAACCTCATCTGGAAGAGAAGCTCCACCACCTTCCCTCTCTGTGGGCACGCATCACTGCCTCTCCATACCAGACGGGCCACGTTCCTACGGCCCACCTCCTGCCCGGGTGTTGGAAGCGACCAGACCACTTCCCCATTGTTCTCTCGGAAGGCTCCAAGTCCATGTCTTTCTATGTAGAAGGGCAAGTCGACCTCCCTCCCCTCTACCTGGAGCGTTCTATCTCCTTTCCTAAGTGCCTCCAGAAGGCGTCGTTGCAAGTGATCCTCCCCAGGGGGTGGAAGTGAAGATCTCCCTGGACCTCCGGCTGCCGCAACATTAGCGTAACTCCTAATGGCAGCCGGAGGGGCAGCCGGACCCGGCCCTGACTGACTAGTAACCGCATTATCAGAATATTCCCCAGCAATATCTGCCCTGAGAATTGCCACTTCTCCAGTGGCACCTGAAGGGTTAACTTCACCACCCCTAGCATTCAAACCACTCACATCCCAATCATGCACACCACTACCACTCCCATCAATAACACCACTCCCTCCCCCAGTCTGCACAACATTCATACTACTACTCCCCCCATCAGTCACCTCCATACACTCAGTAGCTAGGCTGGCTTTATGGATCAGTGTGGCAGGTTTTATCACAGTTTTATCGATTTTTCGTGTCTCAGTCCCAACAGTCTCTTTAGCTGCGGATGCCATGACAGGTGACACACATGGCCCCGTATCACCATGAACTCTCCCGCTGGAACCCATTATAGGCTCCAATGTTGGGGTAGAGTTGCTTACTGCGTTCCCAGAAGATGCGCCTTCCCGCTGTGATCCCGCAGAGCCCACAGCAGGAGACACGGCAACCGGAACCGCTGTCACTCCGGGTGGATGTGACATACTGGATCTTTCCACACCAGTCTCTGATGCCCGGGCACCCCCCACAGAGGAGCGTCCTGCAGCACCCGGGACTCCCGAGTGGCCCTGAACCTTCCTGTCCGGCCCTTCTTTACCTTTACTATGGCCGCCCCCACTACTGACACAAGCAGGAGCGGGTTTCTTCGCCATCTTGCCATCTCTCTCTCCTCCTTGCTGGCCCCATTCCACATCAGAAATGGGGACTGGCAGTGTAGAGGAGTCACCAGCTGCCCGGACTGACTTCTCAGCCGCCCCGGACTGCTGGAATGGAGTAAATACAAGACTCACACTTTCTTGCTTTTTGGCTGCTTTTCTTTTTACCGGAACATCATCACCAAGCTCTTCTCCAAAGGTGAAGGCCTCCATCTTCAGCGGGGACTCCTGCCTGATTATGGCCTGTAGTAGTCCTCCATCTGACAGACCATCATCATCATCCTCATCAGTGTCTGGCAGGGCCACCTGCGCTGCCATAATGCTGTAGCTCTCTTGCATGCTTTGGGGGGTACTTTGGGTGACATCAGAGGGGTCTTCATTCACCACACAGTCCTCCTCCTTACACTCCACCAAGTCCTCAGCTTTTACAGCCTCCATTTCTTCCTCCTCTCCACTACTACTCTCCCCATTTCCTGCAGCATCACCCCCATCATCCGCTCTGCTGCTAGGAGATTTCATAGTGGCAAAGCGATCCTCATTGCGCAATTTCTCCCTGAACAGGTCGCTCCCTTCTAGGATGGCCGCCCTCCTCTCCTCTATCCCCTTTACCTGAGCACTCAGGGACTTGATCTTGGGAGAGAACTCGGGCTTCTTCCTCTTGGGAGACGTATTTGCCTGGTACTTCAGAAAGCGCAGATCTTCTCTTGCTGCCTTCAGTTCCTTCCCAAGCTGTTCGTACTCCGCAAACTTAGCGGTGATGCGGGAGCAGTACGTGCTGGCAGACTCCTTGGGGCCTCGCTCACCCCACATCTCCACCGGCTGGCTCCTGGACACTGCTGGAGTTTTCTTATGGCCCTATTCCACGGAACGATTATCGTTCATAAACTCGCTCAAACGACCGCTCGTTAACGATAATCGTTCCGTTGAATTGATGAAAACGATCGAACGACTCGAGCAAAATGGTCGTTGAATCGTTCTCAAAAGTTTTTCAACATGTCGAAAAAAAATAGTTTGTCTTCCAACGATAATTCGCTAATCGTTTTGTTGAATTAGAAATCGTTAAATCGTTCGTAAAATGTGTCTAAAAACTTCTATTCCCCGCCTACATTATCATCCCGGCGAACGTTTTAACGATCATGTAACGACCGCAAAATAATCGTTATCGTTCACATTCCCACTAGATTGAATGTGTAATCGTTCGCAAAAAATAGTCGTTTATTGATCGTTAACAAGCGGTCGTTTGAGCGAGTTTATGAACGATAATCGTTCCGTGGAATAGGGCCATTAGCTGCAGCTTTCTTTCCTCCATCACTGGAAGCCATTGCCTGGGGGCCAGGGGCCACATTGCTGCGGACCCTTCCAGATCTCCTCAGTCCACAGGCTGGAGCGCTGGCCGGTAGCTTTTCCTCTCCACCCCCCGCCGGCCTGGTTTGGGAGATGGAGGCCCGGGATTCCCGGGGATCCATGCTGAAAGCCTCTCCCAGGACCCTGCCACACTCCTGGGAAAGGCAGGTGGAAAATCAGCCTCTCTCTCCGGAGCTCAGGAGTACAGACAGACACACCTAGACACTGAGAGTGACCACACCCGTCTATCCTCCAGTCTACTCCAGAGCTGCACTCACTATTCTGCAAGCTTCAGATCAGAAGCTGGTTTACAGTTTATAATGACAAGTAGCAGAATAGTGATTGCAGCTCTTGAGTCCATCTTTCACTCCTTCTGTATTTAGACAGTTCATTAGGTCAGGTGTGTTTCTCCTCCATAATAATAAACATGACCCGGTCTATTAGTGAGATTTTACTATTTTTGTCAGTGACAGCTGTTTATGGGTAAATTGTGTATAATTCATGATGCGCACTCGTGCGTCTATTTATACCACCCAGTAAGCGGTGAGGGGCGGTATATAAACATACGGGTAGAGGCCTGACCTTTGTTTGTCTCAGTGACCTCAGTTTGTTAGCAAACAACGTCCACGGCTAAATATACATCTTATCTTTTCCGAGCCAAAAGAACACAGATTAAAAGGAAAAAAAAAAAAGAGGTCAGGATCATGTGTTACATTTCCTAGTGAGGAAAATATTCTCTGAAGAAAGTGCAGAGTAATCACTATTTCCTTTGTAAGTTTCTCTTAAAAGGGAAGGTTATAAGGAAAGGAATTCTCCCCAGTGTTAAAAAAATTCAGCACTAAATAGGCTACTCCTGTGCTGGACGGGGAGCCCAATACTCATAATATTGAGAATTCTGTGGAATACTGATTGCTAAGGACCCTACCTACCTGACTATCTGAAAAATAATCACAGCCGTTCAGCTTAAAGTCGGATTTCCATCGGACTAAAAAGCAGCCCTAGCCCTGTAGGCAATACTCTTGTAGGTAATTCCAAGCCCTGCCCTCTGTAGGAAAACCATTTGTAAGTATTACCCTCCCTGCAGGATATCCCCCCCCCCCCCATAGGTTATTCGCCTTGTAGTACCTTGTAGTATAACCCCCCCCCTTTATATACACATCCTCCGTAGAAAGGGGACCGGCCCATCTGGCATTTGCCAGCAATGCCAGATGGCTAGTCTGGCCCTGGTGACGGCAGAGAGGACAGGCTGACAGGACACCATATATAATAAGAAGATTTATCTCAAGATTATTATTATATTTTAAAGCGACCTTGTTTCCAGAATGCTAAGATAAAAAGTAAAGAGTGAGTTGTCTGGTCTGGGAATAAATATACCCCCCTTTTAACCCTTTCCCATTGCAGGTCTGGCACTAGTGCCCACCACTACTCTTATATTATGTATAGGCCAGAGACCATTAGGCCCATCCCTCCGCTTAATGGTACTTGTTGATGTGGTGCTCGTCAGGGGCATAGGAACGGCCAACATCTACATAGCAGCTATAAGAGTGGTGGTGGCCGTCAGGGGCATAGGAAGGCCATCATCTATATAGCAGCTATTAGAGTGGTGGTGGCCATACAGTGTCAGCTCCAGCTTTATACAGCTGCCATTTATCATCTTATATCCCTACATGAACCTAGTGCTGGGTACAGGGCCCCAACAAACAGCTCCACATATCCCAGCTTCCTGGGACCCAGTAAATGTGACACAGGGTGTGATTGAAACTCATCCACCTGTCTTCCCTGATATGATAATGGGGGTGACTATTATAGAGGAAAACTGTAATGGACTTGATTCAGAGGAGCAAGGACACTTCACATTAATCTCTGACTGACGTATTATAGATGGAGATAGGAGATAGACAGATAGATAGATAGATAGATAGATAGACAGATGGATAGGAGATGGATAGATAGATAGATATAGAAAGAAAGTGAGCAGCACAGCAGTGTGGATATGGGTGCCAGCGGTCTGGGTCCTGGCTTCAGACCGTTTTCACATATAGGTAGAGAGTCCGCAGCACACCAAGGTCGTGAAGATTTGTGATTTATTAATTCATAAGTGCAGCAATCCAACAGACGGAACGTTTCGGTGATCACATATCACCATTTTCAAGCGCTTGAAAATGGTGATATGTGATCACCGAAACGTTCCGTCTGTTGGATTGCTGCACTTATGAATTAATAAATCACAAATCTTCACGACCTTGGTGTGCTGCGGACTCTCTACCTATAGATAGATAGATAGGAGATAGATAGATAGATAGATAGATAGATAGATAGATAGATAGATAGATAGATAGATAGAAAGGAGATATAAGAGCAGCACTCCCTTTAGACGTAGTTTGGTGCCTGCAGATTCCCCAACCCGGGGTATAATTGTCCATATACAACGAATAGTCCGCAGCACTCCAGGATAGTGAAGCAAACGTGAAATTTATTTCATAACATCAAATAGTGGTACCACTATTTGATGTTATGAAATAAATTTCACGTTTGCTTCACTATCCTGGAGTGCTGCGGACTATTCGTTGTATAGAGATAGATAGATAGATAGATAGATAGATAGATAGATAGGAGATGGATGGATAGATAGATAGATAGATAGATAGGAGATAGATAATTGACATGTCAATTCTCTGAGCGGAGAGCGGCAATGCATGAGACATCACACTGAGACAGTGAGGCAGGCGCGATTCCGAGCAGAGCCTACAGCGTGGGTTCCATTCAGAATTTCCACCTGTTTTGCTCAGTGTGAACGGGCCCAAAGAGTTAAAGGGGGAATATATCATCATGATGTATGTGGCGACTGTAATACACAACAGATTAATCCTGTGTGAACCTACCCTATATCTGACTGATATCCCTGAACCAGCTGATAACAGAGAATAATAGATACCACAGCAGAGAATAGATAAACTGTAGCTTATTAAACTCCTCCACACAGGACGGCGCTTACACTACAGATATAATATCACTCCAGGGGAGTTTAGCGCATAGTCGGGAGCCATGACGGCAGCGCTTTATTACAGAACAGTGCTGACTCAGGGAAGATCGCTGTAAACTCCTTCAAACTCCAATTAAAGTGGCTTTATTTAGAGAGTGAAAAAGTGTCCTTCCCTCCCTGGCCGCCTCTCCTCCCTGCAATCTTGTCCTGATCACAGGAACCTTCTGGCCTGAAGGCTGTGACTGTGGGACAAGCCTGTGCAGCGCTGGCTGGTTATAACAAGCTATTATTACAGGTGGGGACGGACTAGGCTGACACGACACGACTAAGCTGACTACGCTGTCAGCCCCCAGACCCGGGGGGACACAAATGTCCTCAGTCCAACAGCTAGGACAATAAGCAGCAAGTGCAGCGGCCTCCATCATGTGGGCTACTCGGCATTCCTTCATCCCAGCTGGCATGGTGCCCCTGGGCACACGTGGTACCTATTCCACCCTCTGCCCACTCTGCTAGGTTGGCATTTATGCTGAGGCGTTAACATTTCCTACCTCAGTTTTTCCTAGTATTATTTCCTGACTGACTTATCCTCATAGGCCAATGTTCTAGTCTCCTCCAGCTGCTGTAAGAATACAACTCCCATCATCCCCTCATAGCTAATATATAGGTCAATATCAGATTGATGGGGGTCCAGTACCTGGCATCCATGACTGGGAGGACACTGCAGCCTCTTTAGTCTTCATCTCTTTGCCTGGCACTGAAGCATACAACAACTCCGTCCCATTTAAGGGGGTATTCTGGAGAAAGAATTGAAAAAGAAAAATCAGCCGGTGTCAGAAAGTTATAGATTTATAAATTACTTCTATTAAAAAAATCTCCCAGTAGTTATCAGCTGCTGTATGTTCTGCTGGAAGTGGTAGATTCTTTCCAGTCTGACACAGCGCTCTCTGCTGCCACTTCTGTCCATGTCAGGAACTGTTCAGAGCAGGGGAGGTTTTCTATGGGGATTTGCTGCTGCTCTGGACTGTTCCTGTCATGGACAGAGATGGCAGCAGAGAGCACTGTGTCAGACTGGAAAAAATACAACACTTCCTGCAGGACATGCAGCAGGTGATAAGTACTATACTGAGCACAGGGGATACAGAGGTGGAGGACTTGGTCCAGCTATATTGCTCATACAGGCTGTAGCTAGCCAGACACAATAGAAACGCGTTGGTCTAACTGGCCTATTTCGGTGGGATCAGCTGACCATCCAATGCAGGGATGGGGAAACCTTCAGTCCTCCAGCTGTTGCAAAACTACAATTCCCATCATGCCTGGACAGCCAAAGAGAAGTGTATGGTGGGCACCATGGCAGATGACAATGGTCCTTACCCCGCTGACATACTCCCACCGAGGTGTCTGCCTGCAGCTTTCCCCCCATTCAGAACACATGCACTCTCTGCTGAGCTGAGCAGCCATTTTTGAGGAGGGCGCAGCTGTTGGCGAAACAGTGGTCACTTATCCTATGTGTATTGTGGTGAGCCCCCGGATGGTGTTATAGCAGTGAGACCGCCGGCCACTTGCTAGATAGAAGTGTGACGCCACTACTGTGATGGATGGACCTTAAGATCTTGTCATGTGACGCCAGTGCCAGGTGGGCACACAGGTGTGATGGCACGCCTGCTTTTAAGGTGTAAGGCCGGTTGTACCCTTTCCCCCTGTGGTCAGTGTCCTGTCGGGTTGCTACCGGGTCCCTTGGGATAGTGTAGTCACAGATGATATAGTCACAGGTGGCCAGAGCGGTGTAATGACCCTCCCGGATGGTAGGCCCCCGCCACCCACAGAAAGGGGAGACGTCCCAAGGTTGCTGTGTATATGCTGTGCAGGTGGTGGTGAATAATCACAGACTCCGTGGATAACGTTGACTTGATTTACTATTGGCAAATGTGCAACAGGTAATATAGATGAGCTCGGATATACACTTGATAAAGTTCCAATAAACACTTGTACATAGAATCACCAGATCTGTGTGATAGGTGCTGAGTAGGATGTAGTAGTGTTGGTAGAGTTGTACTGAGGTAGCGTAGTAGAGAGGAGGGTGCTGTGAGAGTAATGAGCTCTGCCAGGATGTTGGAGTGTATAGAATACTTGTAGAAGAAGAAGAATAATGAGAAAACCTGTGCCTGTGTATTGACCTTTCTACAGTCTTCACACCACCTGATGCCCACTAGCGTTGGGTGAACCGTACTAATAGCTGACACAGGCCCCAGACCTTGTTACGTAGGATTACCAGAGTGCTGAGGGTTCCCTGGCTGACACTAACGCTGCGAGATGGAGTTCATAGACTTTTACAGTAACTTTGCTCCACCCGGATCAGTTCCTAGCTCTTTGGGTCTCTAATTGATACTGTCCTGCGCTGTCGTTTCTCCTAGTCCACAGTGTGTGTTGAGGTTGTCTGTTGGCTGACCCTCTTCTAAGAGGTTTAACACTGCATCCTACAGGGTATAGGCACTGAGAGAGAAGAAGTTGGTAGCAGAGAACTGTCCTGCGTCCTACCCATGAGGGCCACTGACTAAAACTACTCCTCTTCCTGTCTGGTGTGACTCACCTCCTTCACCCAAGGGACTAACTTCCAATCCAGCGTGTAAGACGTGCTGTGGTTGGGTGAAAAGAGTGAACAGAAGATCAGAGAGAAGAGGTGATAGGACAGAAGAAAGTAAAGATCCTACTGGTCCACAGATCCTGGTACACACAAACACAATTACCCTTTGAGACACTTCAGCTGTGCAGCTTCTAGACTTCAGTATATAATATAGCAACATCTAGTGGTCATCTCTTAATACTACTTTGGCTGCAATAAGACCACAAATAAGTACAGGCTTTTGTGAAGGGTGTAAATAATGGTAACACCCCTAGTGGGACACCACAGTATGACCACAAGTAGATGTGAGTAGGACTGCAGGATTAGACAACATAGGATTTGTTTGTAGTCAGTTACCATGGAGACAGATAGTTCTGCATAGAAGCTGTATACTCCAACTATCTGCAGAACTATTTAGACATATGCAGGATGCATTATAGCAGCTCCTAAACTTGGGGCTCCCCAGCTTTTGCAGTATAGTTGACGTCTAGCACAAGCATGATGGGAGTTGTAGTTTTGCAACAGCTGGAGAGCAACAGGTTGTCAAACGTGATTAGAGTATAGCTGTGTGTGTAATGTCAGACTGTCAGGCCATGATGGCAGTAGTCATTTTGCAACAGGTTGGGGAACACTGCATTATAACTGTGTAGTGCAAGATTGTGAGTGAATGATGGGAGTTGTAATTTTGCAATAGCTGAAGAACCAAAGGTTGGGGAACAGTACTGGAATATTATCTGAGGGCATGATGGGAGTTGTAGTTCTGAAACACATGGAGCCACAGGCTGAGGTAGAGTACATTACTGTAGAACTTTGCAAATCTGTCAGAGCATGATGGGAGTTGTAGTTTTTCAAGTTGGGTAGCAGATATAAAGCAACAGGTTTGGGGACACTGCAGTATAGGAAGGATGACATGGCTCCATACACTTGTATCCTAGGATCAGCAGATATCAGCACAACTTTCTCTGTGTCTATAGCCCCATCTGAAGGACCCTGCAGACCCTTCCTGCCTCCTCCTCCTGCAGCCTCCCCCTCTTGCTCCTGTAGCCTCCTCCTCCTGCCCCCGCAGCCTCCCTCTCCTACCCCTGCAGCCTCCCCCTCCTACCCCTGCAGCCTCCCCCCTACTGCCCCTGCAGCCTCCCCCTCCTGCCCCTGCAGCCTCCTCCTCCTGCCCCTGCAGCCTCCCCCTCCTGCCTCGCAGCCTCCTCCTCCTGCCCCTGCAACCTCCTCCTCCAGCCCCTGCAGCCTCCCTCCTCCTGCCCCCGCAGCCTCCCCCCTCCTGCCCCCGCAGCCTCCTCCTCCAGCCCTTGCAGCCTCCCTCCTCCTGCCCCCGCAGCCTCCCCCTCCTGCCCCCGCAGCCTCCCCCTCCTGCCCCTGCAGCCTCCCCCTCCTGCCCCCGCAGCCTCTCCCCTCCTGCCCCTGCAGCCTCCCCCTCCTGCCCCGCAGCCTCCTGCCCCTGCAGCCTCCCCCTCCTGCCCCTGCAGCCTCCCCCTCCTGCAGCCTCCCCCAACAGCCCCGCAGCCTCCTGCCCCCGAAGCCTCCCCCTCCTGCCCCGCAGCCTCCTGCCCCTGTAGCCTCCCTCCTCCTGCCCCGCAGCCTCCTGCCCCTGCAGCCTCCCTCCTCCTTCCCCACAGCCTCCTGCCCCTGCAGCCTCCTCCTCCTGCAGCCTCCCCCCCTTCTGCCATGCAACCTCCTGCCCCCGCAGCCTTCCCCCTCCTGCCCCCGCAGCCTCCCCCCTCCTGCCCCCGCAGCCTCCCCCTTCTGCCCCCGCAGCCTCCCCCCTCCTGCCCCTGCAGCCTCCTCCTCCTGCCCCGCAGCCTCCCTCCTCCTGCCCTGGCAGCCTCCCCCTCCTGCCCCTGGAGCCTCCCCACTACTGCCCCTCAGCCTCCTCCTCCTGCCCCTGCACCCTCCCTCTCCTGCCCCGCAGCCTCCTGCCCCTGCAGCCTCCCCCTTCTGCCCCACAGCCTCCTCCTCCTGCCCTGCCGCCTCCCCCACCTGCCCCGAAGCCTCCTGCCCCCGCAGCCTCCCCCTCCTGCCCCTGTAGCCTCCCTCCTCCTGCCCCGCAGCCTCCTCCTCCTGCCCCGCAGCCTCCCCCTCCTGCAGCCTCCCCCCCTCTTGCCCCCGCAGCCTCCCCCCCTCTTGCCCCCGCAGCCTCCCCCCCTCCTGCCGCTGCAGCCTCCCCCTCCTGCCCCGCAGCCTCCTGACCCCCCAGTCTGCTGGAAGCTTCCAGGTCGGAGCGGAGGGAGGTGCCAGAGCAGCATCTTTGTGGCTTTTCCTTGTTTGCAAGTGAAACACAAGCCAGAGGCAGCGAGCAGAGGAGGAGGAGGAGCGGAGCCCAGAGCCGCCGCCAGCAGCACTGCACCCCGGGCAGCACTATGCCCTGCTGAGCCCAGACAGCCCCCCGCTCACCCACACTGCCACCCGACCCGACCACCATGGCCCAGGAGCGCCTGCAGCCCCGGCTCTGCCACATCCACAAGGGCGAGCAGGGCTACGGCTTCCACCTGCACGGAGAGAAGAACAAGAGCGGCCAGTACATCCGCAAGGTAGAGCCCGGCTCCCCGGCGGAGGTGGCCGGCCTGAGAGCCGGGGACAGGGTGCTGGAGGTCAACGGGGACAACGTGGAGAAGGAGACCCACCACCAGGTACACAGCCATAGATCAGTCACTGACTAATTATATAGTGCTGGAGCTGTATACTCTACTCACCCCATGTATACGGTACTGTCATATAACAGTCACTGACTTATTATATAGTGCTGGAGCTGTATACTCTACTTACCCCATGTATACTATATACTGTTTTGTACTGTCCTGTCACTGCTGGTTATAACAGTCACTGTCTCATTATATAGTGCTGGAGCTGTATACTCTACTTTCCCCATGTATACTATATACTGTACTGTCATATAACAGTCACTGACTTATTATATAGTGCTGGAGCTGTATACTTACCCCGTGTATACTATATACTGTACTGTCACTGCTGCCTATAACAGTCACTGTCTCATTATATAGTGCTGGAGCTGTATACTCTACTTACCCCATGTATACCATATACTGTACTGTACTGTCCTGTCACTGCTGGTTATAACAGTCACTGTGTCATTATATAGTGCTGGAGCTGTATACTCTACTCACCCCATGTATAATATATACTGTACTGTCACTGTTGCCTATAACAGTCACTGTCTCATTATATAGTGCTGGAGCTGTATACTCTACTTATCCCAGGTATACTATATACTGCACTGTCACCTCTGCTTATAACAGTCCCTGTCTTATTGTATAGTGCTGGAGCTGTATACTCTACTTACCCCATGTATAATGTATAGTACACACTACACACTAATACATATACAGGACTGCTCTGAACTGTCACCTCTGCTTATAATAGTCACTATCTCATTATATAGTTCTGGTGCTGTATACTCTACACTACTCCCCTATGTATAATGTATAGTGTACACTACTTATGTATACAGGACTGTCCTGAACTGTCACCTCTGCTTATAACAGTCCCTGTCTTATTGTATAGTGCTGGAGCTGTATACTGTACTTACCCTATGTATAATGTATAGTGTACACTACTTATGTATACAGGACTGTCCTGAACTGTCACTTTTGCTTATAATTGTCACTGTCACATTATATATTGATTGACCTGTATACTCTACTCACCCTGTCTATAATGTATATACTACTGTCACTGCTGCTTATAATAGTCACTCTCTCATTATATAGTGCTGGAGCTGGATACTCTACTCACCCCATGTATAATGTATAGTACATACTAATACATATACAAGACTTTCCTGAACTGTCACCTATGCTTATAATAGTCACTGTCTCATTATATAGTGCTGTAGCTGGATACTCTACTTACCCCATGTATACAATACTGTCACTACTGCTTCTAATAGTCACTGTATTATTATACAGTGTAGGACTTGTATACTCTGTACACACTATGTATATACAGGACTGTCCTGAACTGTCACCTCTGCTTACAATAGTCACTGTCTCATTATATAGTGCTGGAGCTGGAAACTCTACTTATCCCATGTATACAGTACTATCACTGCTTATAATAGTCACTGTCTCATTATACAGTGTAGGACTTGTATACTCTGTACACACTATCTATATACAGGACTGTCCTGAACTGTCACCTCTGCTTATAATAGTCACTGGCTAGTTATATACTGCAGGACCTGTGTACTCTATTCACCCCGTGTATAATATAAACAGTACTGTCACCTCTGCTTATAATAGTCACTGGCTAGTTATAAAGCCCTGGAGCTGGAAACTCTGTTCACCCCATGTATAATATAAACAGTACTGTCACCTCTGTTTATAGTAGTCACTGTCTCATTATATAGTTCTGGACCTGTATACTCACCCAATGTATAGTGTACACTACTCATACATATAGAGGACTGTCCTGAACTGTCACTTCTACTTATAATAGTCACTGTCTCATTATATAGTGCTGGAGCTGGATACTCTACTCACCCCATGTATAATGTATATAGTACTGTCACCACTGCTTATAATACTCACTGTCTCATTATATAGTGTAGGACTTGTATACTCTGTACACACTACGTATATACAGGACTGTCCTGAACTGTCACCTCTGCTTATAATAGTCACTGTCTAGTTATATACTGCAGGACCTGTATACTCTATTCACCCCGTATATAATATAAACAGTGCTGTCACCTCTGCTTATAGTAGTCACTGTCACATTATATAGTGCTGGACCTGTATACTCTACTCAACCCATGTATAATGTATAGTACACACTACTCATACATATAAAGGACTGTCCTGAACTGTCACTTCTACTTATAATAGTTACTGTCACATTATATAGTGCTGGACGTGGGCTGTATACTCACACTATAGTAGTTGCTGTCACATTATATATACATGTCTAGGCACTGTATACAGTATAGTACACATACAATGCTGTCCTGAGCTGTCACCTCTGCTTATAGTAGTTACTGCCTCGTTATATACCCCCCCCCCCCCCCAGGATAGTACTGGAGAGCAGGGTTACCTAGACATGTCTATATACTGTATACCCTGCATGTATAATGCATAGTGTACACAGAGGGACTGAGACCATGCTGTGTAATAGATTCACCACAGTCCTGACCTGTCACTTCTGCTTATAATAGTTACTGTGACATAATGTAGCTCTCTTTCCTAGATAGTACTGGAGAGCGGGGTTACCTAGATGTCTGTATACAGTATATATATATATACCCTGCACTTTCCAGTATAGTATATAGTGTATACAGGACATGAGATGGCATGCCTTATTGGTGTATAACGGTATGGCTATATACTGCTGTCACCCAACTTACATTACATTATATACCCTTCACAACCCATATACAGTATAGTATATAGTGTATACAGGACATATACTGCCATCACCCCATTTAGATCACATTATATACCCACTTCCCCATCCACTGGAGAGCAGGGTTACCTAGTACATGGACGTATAAGAGATTACATCCCTACCGGACATCAGGTATCCATACTGTGTATATTGTGCTGTCACCTCTAACCAGTCCTTATAATAGTCATAGTACAACCATATACTATCTATCTATCTATCTATCTATCTATCTATCTATCTATCTATCTATCTATCTATCTATCTATCTCTTTCTATATACAGTATCTATTATCTATAGATACCTATAGATCTATCTATCTATCTATCTATCTATATCCTATCTATCTATCTCTTTCTATATACAGTATCTATTATCTATAGATACCTATAGATCTATCTATCTATCTATCTATCTATCTATCTATCTATCTATATCCTATCTATCTCTTTCTATATACAGTATCTATTATCTATAGATACCTATAGATCTATCTCTATCTATCTATCTATCTATCTATCTCCTATCTATCTATCTATCTATCTATCTATCTATCTATCTATCTATCTATCTCTTTCTATATACAGTATCTATTATCTATAGATACCTATAGATCTATCTCTATCTATCTATCTCCTATCTATCTATCTATCTATCTATCTATCTATCTATCTATCTATCTCCTATCTATCTATCTATCTATCTATCTATCTATCTATCTATCTATCTATCAAGCAAATCTATAAAGTCTCTATCCTTAGCCTGAAATGGCGCACACTGCTGTTATATGGTGTGAATAAACCCCCTTGATATTTTTCAGCATTTTGGAGTTTGGCAGTGACTTGCTTTGAGATGGCTGGCGCCCAATACCAATACTGATATTTTTGAGTGCTGCGCTACTGCTTAAGTGCCTGTTATATCCCTTTATCTCATCTCATCTATAATACGTCAGTCAGACATTAAAGTAAAGTGTCCTTGCTCCTCTGAATCACGTCCATTACAGTTTTCCTCTATAGTAGTCACCCCCATTATCATATGAGGGAAGACAGGTGGATGAGTTTCACTCACACCCTGTGTCACATTTACTGGGTCCCAGGAAGCTGGGATATGCGGAGCTGTTTGTTGGGTACCTGTACATGGGATATAAGATGTAAAATTGCAGCTGTTAACAAGCTGGAGCTCACACTGTATGGCCACCACCACTCTAATAGCTGCTATGTAGATGATGGCCTTTCCTATGCCCCTGATGGGCACAACTCCTAATAGCTGCTATATAGATGATGGCCTTTCCTATGCCCCTGATGGGCACCACTCTAGTAGCTGCTATATAGATGATGGCCTTTCCTATGCCCCTGAAGGGCACCACTGTAATAGCTGCTATATAGATGATGGCCTTTCCTATGTCCTATGCCCCATAATGTAACAGTGGTGGTGGGCACTAGTGCCAGGCCTGTAATGGGGTAGGGGTATTAGGGGGGTATATTTATTTCCAGACCAGACAACACACTTTATTTCCTTTGATCTGGATATGGATTTTTTTTTTAAAGATATTCCATATAGTGTCCCTTTAAGGGCTGGTTACTTTTCAGTAGGTGATGCGGAGCTGGCACAGGTCCAGTTGGCACAGTGCCTAAGTATAAGAGGGTTGTTGGTCATGGGATTATGGCCATACCACAGGCATGTGAAATTGAAATGTAAGTACTTATTAAGTTCTGTGTATAGCCGAGTACCTGTCACGCTGACCTCCGTGTGATCTCCTATACGCAGCAGGTTGTTTGTGGACTTTTGCGGTGTATAAAATCTGGAGAATCGTCCATTTTGGATTTGGTTGATCTTTTATGGTATCCTTGTTGTACATTTTTACTTTTTCAAAGGGCCAGACCCCTTTAAATAACCCCTTCTACCCAAAACTATGACTTGTTCACACTTCAGTCAGGGTGGCAGTGCAATTCTGCTTAGTACTGAGTCCCGAGATGACACGGGTCTCCTGAGAATAACTCGAGATACTTGAAAACATCTTGTTCAGCCTTGCAGGCAGGCGCCTGTTGATTTTCCATATTAACACTGTTGTTCTGAGCTGGAGCTTTGCAAGCAGCTGATTGACACTGGATAGTAAGCTTTGATGGCAAGTAAGCCCTGTGTCCTTACAGTTTCAGCTGATCCTCTGGGTTTTTCATTGGGCTGAGCTACTTCGAGTTCCTAAGAACACTTATTATCCGCCAAGCAACTGGTGGCTCTCTAGCTGTTACAGAACTACGACTTCCATTATGCCCAGGCATGAGACACACTGTTCGAAGGTGGTCTGGGCATGATGGGAGTTGTTGGTCTGCAACAACTGGAAAGCAAGTGGTTGAGAAACACTGACCCAAAGTCATCAGGGCCTAATGGGAGTTGTAGTTTTGCAACAACCGGAGACACACAGGTTAGGAAACACTGTCTGCAAACTGTCAGGGTATGATCAGAAGAGGAGCGAGATCCTGAATGTCTTGTGAATGAGGCCTAAGATTTACATTCACAACCACTTTAAGTGGGAACAGAAGGTCTATGGTCACATGACTCAGCACCATCTAAGATTAGTGTCGAAGAAGCCTCATAAAACTAAAGGACGGGATCTTAGAAGTGAATAGCGCTTGTGGTGTAAAAACAATGGGGGAGGTTTATTAAACTGGTGTAAAGTAGAATTGGCTTAGTTGCCGCTAGCAACCACTCAGATTCCATTTTTCATTTTTTAAAGAATCTGTGAGGGATGAAAAGTGGAATCTGGTTGCTAGGGGCAACTGAGCCAATTCTACTTTACAGTAGTTTGATAAATCTCCTCCAATGTATTTAGTCCATATGATTGAATACTGAAGTGAGTGTGATGCCCCTTTAAGCGAGAGGTGACATTTTTGAATTTGGTAATTTTACTGTCGATGTTTCCATGTGACGTACGGCCTCCATTGTAGCATATTTTTAGTTGCAGCTCCCTGATGCGTCCTGGCCTCAAGATGGGGAAGCATTGGACACAGAGCTGTATTTATAAGTTATAATGCCCGGGGGCCCGTAGCGTAATACAATGGAGGTCACCGTAACTGCAGGCGTCTCCAACCTTCAGGGGATTTGGGGTCGACATACATGTTCAGCAGGTCTAATAACAGGGTACCATGACTTAATCTGAATAGTTTGTAGTCTGTGTTATGGGTCCATTAGAAAGGGCATAGAAGAAGTACTGGGTGACAACAAATATGTCCGCCATTACTACTCCCTCAGCGGTCACCCATCTGTCCCTGAATGTAAATGTGCCTGACCATACATATATAGGTCATTTATTAAAGGGGTTGTGCTTTAAAATGTCAACAATTCTCTAATATACCCTCTCTTTTAATTCTTTGTGAATTTCAACGTCTCTGCTTGCAGTCGCTGAATAGGAATCCTAATGGCTTACCCAGTGCCTGAGCATGTGCCTTGTTAATGGGATTAAGAGAACAATCTACTGATCACATGACCATTTACATTATTCATTGTATACAGAGAAGGTTCCTATAACATGACAGCAAGCAGAGATTTTGAAATAAATTCAGAAAGTCCAGCTTCTCCATTTTCCTTCCTGAGACATGAAATACCCCTTTAGGGTAGCTTCACACGTACCGTATCGCTGCGTTTTTAACGGTGTGTTTTTAACGGTGCGTCTTAAACGGTGCGTTTTTAGTGCGCTTTTTACATGCGAGTTTTGATTTTCATATGAAAATTGTGTGAAAATCAAAACGCGCATGTAAAAAACGCAGCAAAAACGCAGCGTTAAAAGACGCACCGTTAAAAACGCAGCGATACGGTACGTGTGACGCTACCCTTAAGGCGTTGGAAGAAGCCTTTATATGTTGCATGCGGGTTAGAAGATGGAGGCTACCATTCCCCCCTTTTTTTCTGACTGATTTTCCAGGGTGTGGGCCTACGCTTAGTTGCCTCTGCTTCCGAGCGTCTGGTTACAAGAAGCCTCCTCTTTGTGAGTCTATTTTACTGCGCTGTATACCTTTCATGATGTGTATACGGTGCTACTAGCGTATGTGTGACTGTAAACATAGGCGAGGACTTTACATCTGCCCGGGAGACTTCACTTTCATCTCTCACGTCTCCGCTCTTATCATTCCTCACATTTTTACTAGATTTATAAGGAATCACAAATTAAAGGGACACTCCCCTTTAAGGTCCTCGCAGGTTCAAGATCTCTGCCCTGTTTGCTGTTAATGAAACAAGAACTTTCTTCTTTACATCTAGAAGGTAAAGACCTGTTTTGACCTAATGTCTTATCTAGTAGACTATGAGAGCATCACACATATACAGTACCACAATATATCTTGTTTGCATACGCCAGGACTATCCCAACTCTTTTATTAAAGGTTTTATTCAGAATTTTTAAAAAAGCTACAGTGTCACCCCTGTTCTCAGGTTATGTGTGGTATTACAATTCAGATGTATTTTTTTTAGTGGAACTGAGCTGCAGAGCCACACCGAAACTGAGAACTAATGTGGCGCTTTTTCTGGAAGAAAGCGGCCATGTTTTTTTATAACCCTGGACAACTCCTTTAAAATGGAGGCTGCTAAATGGAGTATGAACCTAGTCTAATGGAGGAGAGTTATAAACTCTGCCTTAGTTGCAAGTGGTTTCTGTGGGCAACAGGGTGTACAGGAGACCATTTTTGTTGCTCATAACAACCAATGAGAGCTCAGCTTTCACTTTTTATACTGCTGTGGGAAGATGAAAGCAGTGCTGTGATTGGTTGCTATAGGCAATAAACATGGCTGTTTTTTACTAAATGAGGCTCATTCGTATAGCATTTTATAGGTATACACCACTCAAGCTTTAGCTTTGGCTGTCCAGGCATGATGGGAATTGTAGTTTTGCTACAGCTGAAGGGCTGAAAGTTCTCCATCCTTGCTTGCTTTACGGCATGCTGTGGCTTTCTGACTGTGTCAAAAGTTTTGACACAGCTTGGGATACTGTTTGTGACCCAAGTGAATAGATAAGGCAAGGAATACGTGTATACGGGAAGTATAGATATAATGTAAACAGGCCCTTCTACTTCTCACAGCTGAAGCTTTGCTACAGTTGCATCCACTATTTTTAGCTGATAAATTTTACCTGCGCTATTACATTGTAACAATGTACGGTATAGGATAGAAAGGTCTGCAGCCCGTGGCCCCCATAATAAGCGTGTGTCCCCCATACCCAACGTCGGTGAAGGGGTTAAGGAGGCAGTGTCACATTGTGTCTGGTCGTGTCATTGCCGCTGACATAACCCTCGCATTGTGCTCGTTCTTTTCATTGTCACTGATCTCTGAGTCACATTGTGTTTGGTTTCGTCACCCGTCACTTCACGTCCTGGGACATTGGAATTTTTTTCTTTCCGCTTTTCATTTTCTGTATTTTTTTTTCCTGTAGCGGAGCGGTCACTCTGTTCTGGGCTAAAACAAAGTCCCGTTTATATTGGGCGGCCATGATGCTTTCAGAATAGACTCTGCTCCAGGCGGTGTTACTGTCTGTTCTCTTGATGGTGATCATTTTGCCGATCTCTCCCTATTCCCCCCAGAATAACACCTTTCACTACTTCTAACCCAGCTTTCTGCAAGCCTTGATCAGTATATACATAGTTATTGTAAAGCATAGTGACGTAACCCCATGCTGCTTCTCCTTCTCTCCTGATACATTGCCCTTCTGAATATTAGTCTTTACTTCTGATAATGTATTCAGGAAACAGGAGGATCAGGATGAACAAAATCTTAAAGGCCCTATTACACGGAAACATTACAGCAGATAATCGCCTTGTGTAATAGAAAACAATGATAAGCCGACATGAACGATGTTGGCTGATCGTTGTCTGTCATTGTCTTACAACATGTTTAAAGACAAACGACTATGATAGCAGCAATCTGCTGCCGTTGCTCCGTGGAATAGGAGCGGGGGCAGCAGACCGCTGCTATCTTCTATGGGCTGCCCAGACGATCTAGCTATCACCTGGTCAGCCCCCCCCAGCTCTTACCCGCTCACTGCTGAAATGTGTAATGTGGCATCCGAAAGTTATATAGATTTGTAATTTACTCAAGATTTACTCAAAATCTCAAGTCTTTCAGTACTTATCAGCTGCTGTATGTCCTGCAGGAAGTACTGTATTCTTTTCAGTCTGACATGGTGCCCTCTGCTGCCACCTCTATCCACATCAGTAACTGTCCAGAGCAGATATGGTTTCCTATAGGGATTTGCTTCTGCTTTAGAAAGCAGGGACATAAGGGCAGCCGAGAGCACTGTGTCAGACTGGAAAGAATACACCACTTCATGCAGGACATACAGCAGCTGATAAGTACTGAAATACTTCAGATTTTTTAATAGAAATAAATTACAAATCCATATAACTATCTGATGCCAATTCATTTGAAAGAATAACATTTTCACTGGAGTTTCCCTTTAAGATTACTGCACCAACCATATATCATTCTTAACTGTTCAATAGTTTTTGGATAACCTTTATGAACTAGGAAGAACAGGATGATCATTTCTATTGATTCTGTGCCGTGGCCGTGTCACTGTTAACTGTGCTTCTGAAATTGTATTCATGAACCAGGAAGATCAGGATGGTCATTCTGTGCCTAGAGAATAATGCAAGGAGTGATGCCCACGTCCAATCAGTAAAATCTTCATGTGACATGGATGTTTTGCCCTGTCTGAACTGGTTTCTAGTGTCACAGCACACTAATAGTTACCAGTGATACCCAGTTTCACAGCTGGGCAAAGGGTGGCATTGTTGAGAAGTTGCCCATTTGGCACAACCCACCTGGCATTCTCAGGTGTCTAATCCTCATTGTATAGACATAATCAGGCATTGAAAGGAATTGGGACATAGCTATGCGCTGAGCAGTCGAGGGGTGTGTAAGCAACGTTACCTGTGACGCAGATAAGCAAATGAAGATCTTGTCCTGTCATGGCTCCAGGAATCAATGACCACTCCATAATGTGCCAACAAATATTTAAAGGAAAAGTCTGGAGCTAAGGGGGATGATGTATGACACAAAGATTTGGTGTCATGCTCCGTCCCTTTAAATCTCCTATAATTATGAGGTTCAGAAGTTTCTTGAAAACTTAACTAACTTTTCCCCCTCCTGAACTTCTGTCTTACTGAGGAGTGAGAACCTGTTTAATGGGCCGAGTGCCCAAAGGTGGAGAACAATGATCATTGTCCCTAAGAAAAGCCTTTCCATAAATAAGTATGGGTGTGTTGAATATCATGGACCCTCAGGGGTATACTCCTGCCCTTAAATCTGTGTAAACAAAGTCATACGTTATCAAGATAAAAGCTGACTCACATGGGCTATCCTCTGTATGTGTATGCCTCGACATGGCGGAAACCTAGGGTTGCTCATTAGGTTACTGCTTTAGTGGGTTCTTCTTTTTGTATGGTATGTTATATGTATATGTTGTATGGTATGTTATATGTAGTACCATGGGGCCATATGGAACCAATGCCCCAGATGTTGGCATTCTCCTCCCTCCACAATCCTAGCAAGTAAGGCTGCACTCACACGCCCCGTAAAATTGTCCGTGGTCGCAGACAATTTTAGGGACCATTGAAGTGAATGCAGCCATTCACATGATCCGTGCCGCGCCCCGCACGGTGAATAAATAGGACATGTTCTAGTGCGGATCACGGTATGGATCATCCTGCCTCGGAGGGTGTTGAGGTAACAATTAGCACCAGGTTTTTGGTATTGGGTCTTCCATCCTCAGTATTGATTATGGTATTTCCATCCTTTACTTTAATTTTAGAATTGTAGTCATGTACCAGAGAGATCAGGATGAACAAAGCATTAGATCCAACTTCTATAGCCGACATTTTGTGTATACATTTTGCTGCAGTGTATGGAATAAGAGGTGTAAACAGATGGTAGACGCCTATCTGGTCAAGGATTCTACAAACAGATCTTAAAGGAGCCTAGAGCCGCTGTAGTAACATATCGTTTTTCTTTTTCACGCAGGTGGTGCAACGTATTAAAGCCATAGAGAATGAGACGCGGTTGCTGGTCATAGACAGAGAAGCAGATGATTACCGACGCCTCTCGCAGTCCAGCTCTCTCCCCGATTCCCAGCCTAACTCCAGCGCCCCGTCCTCCCCAACGGTGGGCAACAATAATGGCGAAATCTGGAAGACAAAGGAGGACACAAGGCTTGAGGACGAACTGCAGAATAACCACAGCACAGAGAATGGCAAACAGGTAAGAACCAGATATACTTATGTTTCTATTATTCTGATGTCTCTTGAGTTATCTTTGTACCTGGGAAAGCGGGGTGGAAACCAGTATAGCTATATATTCTCAAGTAAGAAGAAGATAACACTTTATCTAGGCTCCTTCGTTTTTGCGGACCCTATGGCCCAGGTTAGCTGGAGGAATAAGGACACTGGGGGGCAGTAAGTTAAGCCAATAACACCGAACCCCTACCCAAGTAACTTTTGGGGTGCATTCTAGGTAAGAATCTTGGGATATAGTAGCTTCCATACTGGATTTTACCCATATTTCCTGGTAGAAGGGATAGGGAACCACAATTCCCATCATGTCTGGACAGCCGATGCTATTGCTTTTTGCTGTCGAGGCATCATGGGAATTGAAGTTTTTCAACAGCTGGAAGACTGAAAGTTACCGATCCCTGTATTATTATGATTCCCATCCGGTGGATATACCATATATGTCCACATAACAATACTCCATTAACAAATCTAACTAAAATGTCCTGAAAAGTTTTCATCCCGGGGAGGACGCTTTCGTTCTCTACCCAGCCCCTCACTCAAAAGAAGTTCTACCCCCCCATTCTTCCCTCTTATCACAATCTTGCAGGGGAGGGTGAGCTGGCGAGTTGCTTCCCTGCCCCCTCTGGAAACTCTGCAGTCGGGGTGGGGTGTATGATAGAACATGGCACGGACTGTCGGAGATCAAAGCAATGATATGATTGGTTGTCTGCCAATGAGGAGAGCATGGTGGGCATTAGCTGGCCGGACATACTACAAGCTTCACATTACTTGTACTCTGTTTACAACATCCCAGGGGCCTCCGCTTTCTGTTGGGGGTCTGTTTCCTCCTCCCTGCCCCCGCTTCCTGATACCACAGCTTGTAGTTTGGGATTTGTTTCAGAGTTTGGAAACTCTTGAAATGTCCCAGTGACATAAAGCAGAGCAGGGAGCTGAGAGTTCAGGCTGAGGGGAGCCATGTGAAATCCAGGGATTTGTCTTTCTTAAAGGAACCAAAGTGACCTGTAACAGGAGGAAAGAGAAGTGGAATATGTTTGTTTTTCTGCTTCGTACCTGTCATCTTGATAGATATGTAAGAGTGGCTTATGACGGTAGTATTTGCAAACGGTAGTGTTAGGTACTGGGTTTACACAGTAAGAGTCTGTCAATAAATAACTAAAGGTTTGTTGCCTAGTTCAGAATCATCCTGATATTACTCTTCTTATGTGGGGAGCTTGTGCTTATACCCAGCAGCCAATCTGAGCATTGTGAGCTGCAGTATAAAGTATGAGGGAGGGACAGAGCAGCAGCTTTAGCTCTAAATGAGGTAGGAGGAGGATTTCACTCAACCTTAAGGGCCTTTTACATGGGACGATTATCGGCCAGGAGCATCACTAGAAATTCTCCCTCAGCCAATCATCATCTTGTGTAAAAGTGACAGCGATCCAGCGAGGAGCGGAAAAATGCCCAATCCTTGGCTGATTACATCTTTTGTGTTGGTTTAAAATTTATTTTTATTTATTGTCCTGGGCAAACAGGAGATGTGGGGATGATAGCAAAGGGAAACAGACGCCTAACCCCTTTGTTCAGAAAGAGATAAGCCGCAGAAAGAACGCTCTTGCTGCAGCTTGTCCCTCCCCATAGACAACCCAGCCGTGCTCATCCCTCCTGTATATGGGGAGGATGGGCGGCAGGCGGGGGACTTAACTGACGGCCAAACGATTGTTCGGCCATTAGTCATTTAGGCTGTATGTCCACCTTTAGACTCCAAAAGACGAACGTCTCTGATCATATCTGTGCTCTAATGGAGCAGACTGAAAGCTTCCTTACTTTAAAGGGATTGCCTACTTTAGAAAAATCTGTTGACATCTACACTACCAGGGAATTTTGCTGTAGTAGCAGACCCCTGTTCAGTATCCTCCTCACGATCATAAGCGAGACCGTTTATCGTTAACCTCAAATCATTCGCCATATTACACAGACCGATAGTCGTTACTACGATCTTTTACTCCATCTGATCCCAGCAAAGGAATGAACGATGTGCAATTACACTAAACGATTGGTCAATAAATGCAGAACTTCGGCGAATGTGGAATTACAGTGAATGATTAGCGAATGTTTAAAGATGATTTTAGGGTCAGATCTAAATCAATAATCAACGACGCGCGTACGATTTTTCATTGCCTGCTATTACACAGGACGGTTATCGTTTAAATTAGAAAAATACAATGATTTTTGCCACGATGATCGCCCCGTGTAATAGGGCCCATAGTGTGTGTAAAGGAGCCCTTACGGCTATGGGGAAATGAGTGGCAATATTCTTCCCTAGTGGTGTGACATTGGCTATAACCCACAGTACTGCGTTGTAATAGCTGATATTAGGGGTCCTGTACATCAGTGTATCAGCCATAAAACCACACTGAATGTTCCTTGCTCTGGAATCCAGGCCTCTTGATGGCCATTGACCCCTGTGCTCCAGGCAATGCGCCGGCCTCATTACATTGTCCCACATTGGCTGCGTGCCTTGGATACAAACATGAAGGGCTCGGGGCAGAGGTGAGGGTCGTGTTTGCAGCACTTCCACGTGAACAGCGGCCACTCAGGACATGAAAGTCATATTACTATCCATTTCCCTCATGGCAGGACTCCAGCCCGGGGAGAGCGCCATGTAATTGAGTTAGCGTCTATAATGAGGCTGAATATAGTCTCTCTTAGGATCTCACCTCCTGTCAGCCCTGTCCCTGATATAATTCAGGTAAGTGTATGGCCTGTCTATGGGGAGATCACTCTCTTTCTGTGTGCTAATAATTACATTCTCGGAAGTCCACATCACTATCTTCTCACTTCACCTTTTCCACGCTCGTTTTCCCCCTGTTTCTTCGTTGTCATGCCCGTGAGGTTTAGCGTCCTCCTGCCAACGCTTCATTGTACAAATCACAGTAATTATCCGGGAACACGGCGATCACCGGATCTTGTTTCCTAGTTAATTGCAATGATATCCTGGGCTTTTCATCTTGGTTTATTTTTTTTATGCTAAGTTGTGTGAACCGTACCGGGAAATGAAGAGCTGGAATGGGGTAATGGATGGGACAGTGACTCATAGGGGTGCTGGCTGCAGAGATATAGCGGTGAAACCATAGGACTGCAATCACAGCCAGGCCCTTGCTTTGTAAGAAGAAGCCTGTAAGTCAGGGATGGGGAACCTTCGTCCTTCCATCTGTTGCAAAATTACAGCTTTAGCTTTGGCTATCCAGGCATGATGGGAATTGTAGTTTTGCAACAGTTGGAGGGATGAAGGTTCCCCATCCCTGGAAGGTAAAGAAAATGGCTGTCAGATAGATAATTGATTGGCTGCCCATTGTACGTAGTTGGACTTGACCAACCTCTGACAAGCTTCAGGAAACCTCCCTGACTCTTCAGACCCCAAGGCACCACCATAGCAGATTTTTCATGGCAATTTGTCACCATTTCTCATAAACTGGAAAGTGACACAAAGACAGTTGCACAATGACACGCACACCCCGGGACTGCATTCTTGTGTCCCACACAGTACAGATGGATACATGACGTGACTGCACCTGACTAGTGTTCCGGTCATGTCTCTTCTTTTCCACGCTATGTCATGGGGAGATTCTTTACCAAAGACGCTCTCTGTGCTGCAGCCGGATGTTGCCGCTGTCAACAGAGCATGCACTGAAAGAAGCTCGCCCTCGGGGCGTCATGTTAGCAGAGGCTGTGCTGCTATTTACATGCCGTGACGTGGATGAGGAGTCAACCCTGTAAACGTCCACCACTGGATTTGGATATGTCCTTCTTACACATGATAAAAATGGATCATTTAGACTGAAACAATCAAATTTAAAGCGTACCTGTCAGGAATAAAAACTTTTGACGTGTCCTGGAGATCAGAATCTGACTGATTAGTAGAATGAGTGGGGATATAGATCACATATGACCAGTCTGACCAATTGCAGTGGAAAACCTGAACTAATAACGTGGATGACTGCATTGGTAAGATGGTCGCTCATCCGACATTGTCCAGTCAACAATAGTTCAACCACCAACCTTCTTCTATCAAATGTGTATGGCCAACTTTAGATGCACCTATACATAATAACAAATGGAGGAAGCCATTGACTGAAGATTATCGGTAATCGCCATTCCCCCCCATAACTTAATTGAGTAGAATGCATACTCTAAATAAGCCCAATATGGTACAAAGCTCAGATATCGGGAAGCTTTCTTTTTCTTTTGTCGGCTGTATCTTTTCACTCCGAGCCTGAGAACGTCGCCCTCTCAGAACATATGACTCCTTCTAGCCAAATTTTTCAAGGTTCGCAATGACTGAATAAACATGTTTATTTGCTTTCGCTCCTGTTGACCTGGGAATTAGACGCGTCAGTTGCTCTTGCTTAAGTCTCTATTACACCAAAAGATGTCTGACAGATTATCTTACAGATTTTTTTCAGCCAAAGCTGAAATCTCAGTCTTATCTTTGTTACTTGTTCTCTGTTTATAGTCCGTTCCTGACTTTGGCTGAATAATCTGTCAGACATCTTTTGGTGTAATAGGGATCTTACTGTTGGTTGTCACTTCACATTCATAGATGTTGGTCACAAAGTCTCTGACTCCCTTGTTGCCGCCAGACTGGCTTAAGGACCACCCTAGGCCCAGGGATGGTTTCCTATCGTTCAAAGCCCCATCATTCCATTGTATTTTGTTTTTTTTGTTTTTTTTTGTTCTTTCAAGGCAGATTTGATCAGTGGCCTTCAATTCTGCCCAGGATGGGGTGGTGCACCTAGTCTATGCCCTGATAATCAGTTGTGGTGAAAATACATCCTTATTGGCTATCACCCAAATCTACACAAAACTGGCCCCTGTCCAGACCACAGATCTTATCCCTCTGTAGTCAGGAGCCATTGTATATATAGGAACCTAAGTTTCATAATTGGCTCTTGTCCCACCGAGGTTGTTTTATGTGAATCCTTAAGCCCTTATTACACGGGGTGACAGAGAGGTGTCAGCAGTCGTTTGCCCCTCATTCCCCGCTCGCTGCCACCGCTATTGCACGCGTTGGCAGCAAACGTGCAGAGGGGGCCGTGGGGGCTGTCCGGGTGATCGCTAGATCGTCCTTGCAGCCTGTAGCAGCAGTCTGCTGCTGCCGCCCCTGTCGCGCGGTGCGACTGCAGCAGACCGCTGCTATCTAATTGCCCTATTCCACGGGCCGTCTAGAGGAGCAAACGAGCGTTCTCATCGCTCATTTGCTCCTCGTTCCCCGCTCGCTGCTGCCGCTATTCGACGCGGCTGCAGTGAGCGGGTGAGTGCGGGAGGGGCGGCGGGGAGCTGCCCGGATGATCGCTGATCGTCCGGGCAGCCCATAGGATACAGCAGCGTCTGCTGCCGATGCTCCTATTCAACGGAGCGACGGAAGAAGATCGTTGCTGTATCAGTCGCTTGTTTTTCAACATGTTGAAAAACAAGCGACTGCAACGATCAGCCGACATGAACGATGTTGGCTGATCATTGCTCTCTATTCCACGGGACGATTATTGTCTGTAGCGGCCGTTATCGGCCGAATACGGCCGATAATCGTTCTGTGGAATAGGGCCTTAAGTTGTTTGTTTTCAACATATTGAAAGACAAACGGCTGCAACGATCAGCCAACATCGTTCATTGTTCATTCCTCGTTGCCTGTGTAATAGGGCCTTTAGTGGACGAAGGAGTAACAGGCCATCCCTAGAGTCCATTATCTAATTCTATTGGATCTAATTGGCCAAAATGTTTTGCCTATCTATAAAAATGATTGCATAGTGTAAGGCTGTCAAGGTCAAACACATCACAAGAATAGACTATAAAATACTGTACTGCTTTATGGAAGTAAACTACTCAACCCAGTCCTCCGCCCTGCAGCTTTTTATAACTTTGTTAATATACTTTGTCATACAGACAGTTTTGTGGATTGTTTGTCATTTCCAGAATACCGTACCTTCAATAAAAATTCTGTACATACTGTATTACTGTTATGTAAATTGCTGTACTGAAACTACAACTCTCAGTATCACTTTGGCGACTCTGTATATCTGTGCATTACATGGACAGCCCATTGATTTAATTGTGTAATGCTCCCTTTGACATGTGGCGGTGCTGTAGAGAAACTAAACACTTGTTGCCTGGTTCCTCTCTTGATTGCAGCTGATCACTGTGATCAGCTTATTTTTGGGAGCCCTTCTAACAAAGACTGTCCATAATAAATAATCTATCTATCTATCTATCTATCTATCTATCTATCTATCTATCTATCTGTGTAAGTGTTTCCATTCATCCATGCATGTGTATTTACACAGTATCATAATAGTCACCAGTATATTTTTCTTATGTTTGTGTCTGTTTCTGTGTCTCTATATGGGATTTGCCTCTTTCCCACAGGAAGTACAGAACACATATACATTCAGCCTATTACGCTTCGCTCATCATATTCCAGCTGTGTGTCACAGGCCATCACCAGGGAGCGTGTGGAAGGGCAGATAGAGCTGGGAGCTGATCCACTTGGAAAAATCCTGTTTCCTGTCTCCTGGCTATGGATGGAGATGGGAGAATCATTGTAAACTGCTGCTGTTGCTTAGGACGCCTTTTGTGTTCCCTTCATATGGAGTTGATTTAAGTCAAGTGAACATTGTAGACAAAACACAGATGTATGGTCATCCTAAGGATAGAACCAGATGGTTATTTACTAGTTTTCTTTAAGAAACAGCGCCACACCTGTCCAATGGTTGAGTCTGGTATTGCATGTATTGCATAACATAACATAGACAGGTGTAGCACTGTTAACTAATACTGGACAGTTCTATAGGTGATACATATACGATAGATGACAGCTAAGTGCTTGTTTGGCTGCCAACTTTTACTGCAAATCATACAGAATGCTAAAATCAACCATGTATAACAATGCAGAAAAAAGGCAAAATAACTCAAATTTAATAGAACAAAACAAGGCAACATATTTAGGAAGTTACTTAGCGTTTTCTGTGGATTTTTACCGTGTAATGTTATAAAAATGTGAAACAACACTGTACATGGACTCCTCATCCTCACTTTGACTGAAGGATTGACCTGAGGTTCTGCTGATGTTACCTCTTCCACATACACGTCTGAGTTACTGGTATAAAGACCTTTTGTGAAGCTTCATACTATTGTTATATCCCCATGGCACATTGTACTGAGCACTGTGTACAGTAAATTTGTTTACAGTGTAAATGTGGATCAGTAAATGCCCCGTGGCATGGCTGCAGATTGGCTGTGTGGGGTGATAGTGTGTGCCGAAAGCCAAAATGTGCTGAGGGATCAGTGTAGAAAAAGATAAGGTGCAATTCTCCAGAGTAGCCAATGGGGGCGCTTCTGTTAAACTGACATAATGCTAAATCCAACCATAATAGACAGTATATTAGTACAGACTTCTGTAATATATATATAAAAAAAGGGGGTTCATATACATGTATATAGCCTGATCACAGTATTGTTCCTCAATTTCCTCTGGGGTCAGGATGGGGTCTCTTCCTTATTTGCTGCTTGGTTTACCCCTCGCATTGTATACCTGATGTAAATACAGAGTATGTAAAAAGCTGGAGTCCTCTAACAGCTAAGGTCACTAGGACTGGAGAAGAGAGTGGTTAGAGTGCCTTCCATAACAGCAGTCTGGCTATGTAGTCTGGACCTCCCCATATAAAATCAGCCTGGTCGTGTAGTGAATGAGAGGGAGCACGCTCCTCCGCTGCCGCTGCTCTGCGTTCAAGGAAGTGACATGTCTGGCTGTGTAGTCTGGACCTCCCCCTATAACAGCAGTCTGGCTGTGTAGTCTGTCCCTCCCCCTATAACAGTAGTCTGGCTGTGTAGTCTGGACCTCCCCCTATAACAGTAGTCTGGCTGTGTAGTCTGGACCTCCCCCTATAACAGCAGTCTGGCTGTGTAGTCTGGACCTCCCCCTATAACAGTAGTCTGGCTGTGTAGTCTGGACCTCCAACTATAACAGCAGTCTGGCTAGTCTGGACCTCCCCCTATAACAGCAGTCTGGCTGTGTAGTCTGGACCTCCCCTATAAAAGCAGTCAGGCTCTGTAGTCAGGACCTCTCCCTATAACAGCAGTCTTGCTGTGAAGTCAGGACCTCTCCCTATAACAGC